>NC_137954.1:7893980-7953980 GCF_963924665.1 Micromys minutus | reverse complement strand
GAAAGGCAGGCTTACCCAGGACCTGCTAAGTCCTCATCTCGACCCACAAACTTGTATCTTCAAGAATAACAAGAGAAACCACATTTGATATCTTGCTTTCACATTTTTACCCACCATGTCTGCACGGTAAGTAAAAATAGAACTGGCTGGGGCCATTTAAGTCTAATGTGTCTCCCTAAATAGTCCTGTGAAGCTCAAGGAAGGCAATGAGGAAGTGCACACTGTAACAAGAGAGGCCTTGCACGGATCCTGTGTGGGGATTTCCCACGGGCACACACTGAAACTGGAAATCAAATGGCAATTCAGAGGCAAATACTATCAAAATAGACTTCTCTCAGTACATCCACCCTCTGTCTTTTCTGTTCCTAACTGTGTAACTTGTGTTACACCATGGAGGGTCTCCGAGTGAACCCAGATGAGCGTCGGGGAGATGTTTCTGCTTAGGAAAGCTTCCGACTGTCTCCTGAGCAAGCTTTCCTGTATTAGAGCTGTTTACAGAGGCATTTTATCAACTCCACTGGGATCGATCCATCTCCAGACACTTGCTGAGTGTATCCCTTAGCCTTGACAGTAAATTCCTTTGCTCAGCCAGGGAACTTGCCTCTTTGAAACACAGCTGCTGCTTGAGAGCTAAGGCCCTTCAGGCAATGCCGGCCAGCCGGTGCAGCCCTTCTTCCGAGCCAGGAAGCCATGGGCTTTACAGTTTGTTTCCTCCTGGTTTAAAGTGCCATTGCTCTGCCTCTAGTATTCCCCCAGAGAAATATTAACAAGCATATTGATTTTACACACACACACACACACACACACACCACCACCACCACCACCACCACCACCACCACCACCACCACCACCACCACACCAGTTCTTTCTTCCAGTTCTTCACAGCCTAGCCAAAATCTGAGTTCTGATCTCTCAAAAAGCCTTTTTCTGGCCCAAACTGAAAATGGTCTCTTTCCCTAAACAGCAAAAACATGGATTCACAGTCTTACAATGCACAGAGTTCCTACCTCCCCAACTAGGTTGAAAATAAACTAAAATCAAGAAAAAGGGCAATTTTTACTTTTGGGAATTCCACGCTGGTACATACAGCAAACTGCCATAAATAATCATCACGTGAATAAATGAATGATAACAGGAACGGATACGATTATCTAGAGATGTTCTCATCAAGTTCTATAAGCATTTAAAAATCTCAGCAATGTACTGTTTATTATATTACACGCCACCCCTCACTCAGCCATGTGTACACCACACACCACTTCTCATCTCTTAGCAGGTCCCTCCAAGGATTCCTTGGACCTGTGGTACTCAGTCTGCCTGTGCATGACACCCTCTGTCCAAGCACACCTTCTCTGTTCTTTGCATTCTCTCAGCAGATGCTCACTGTGACCTCTACCTACCTCTCACCCGTGAGGCTCCCAACAAAAGAAAGAATCCATCGCAGGGGGGACAATGCTAAGGAGAAATAAACTTCTTCTAAAACAAATTCAGTCTTCATGCTGAAATTCACTCAAACTACTTACCTTCCAAACAATTTCTCAAATAGAATAAATTTGGCTAACTCTAGAAAGCTCTATTTTTTTATTCAGTACATTTTTCTACAATACATAGGTTGGGTTTTAGCCTTGTTATAAAATAGTTGGAACACAAATATGTACACAAAATATGTAACAGACCTTTGCAAGAGCACTATCCACTCAATAAAATGTATGCATCTCCTTTTGACTAATTAGTGCTCCCCTGATACTCTTTTATTAGTAGTAATGATAATCTGGCTGAAACCATGGGGCTTTAAATGCCAGACATCAGCATCTAAGAAAAGCCCATGTCTCAGAGAAAAAGTTTTCACTGCCGAGCTCCCCTCCACCACTGTACTTAGAGTTCTATTTCCTCCTTAGATAAGGTACTGCTGAAGTCTAGACTAAGGGTCCACTAATGGTCCACAACACAGAGGCTTTCAGGAGCCAGACACCTATAGCAAATGACTGGGGTGGTGTTTAGATATCAGAACGTCAGGGAATGGGAAACACTGGGAGAAATTCAAATGCAAAATCCCAGGAGATGCAACTGCCTCACGCCAACCCATGGCCATCCAGGAACATGCTCTGTGACTGATGCTTATCCCTGTCTGAACACATCTAAACAGGCCTAAGGCCAAGGGAAATTATGGGTCGACATTTTACAGCCTCTAACTTAGAAGCTCTTTTTATTTCTTCATAATGTAAAATACTGTTTTCTCCTTGGTGTTTATTTGATGAGAAAGAAATTTCGTATTTACCCGTCTTTCCATACACTTTGGCTGAATGAAATCAAGTAAAATGTCAAAGCAAAGACAACAGAGCTCTGGGGGCAAACACAAGAAGCCTCTCACACCCACACCTATACCTCACCCACCCTAACCCACCCCACCCTAACCTACCCCACCCCAACCCAACCCACCCTATTCCACGGCACCCCATGACCCCTTTAAAGTCCCATGGCTTCAGGTAAGCAGCTTAGCTTCTGGGAACCAAACATTTTCATCATCTGTAAAATAGGAGTAATTCTTCTAACTTATAAGGTCATCCATCCTGTTATTTGAAAGAGATTATGTTAATGAGAGTATCTTTCAACTCTAAAACACCAATCAAAAGTGAGGAATGATGGCTTTATTGACAATCTTCCCCCGAAAAGTCAATTAGAAAAGAAAATGAAATGACATTTGGAATGGGGAAAGGGGTATCTCAGAACTTTGAGTAGAGATTAACAATTATTATGTTACTAAATGTTTCTAAATCTTCATATTTATAGTACAGAGTCTTAACCACAAAATTCTGCACAGCCTGACACCCAAACTCCCCATCCTAGAAACCAAGAGCCATGTTCACCCAATCCAAGATCTCTAGATGTTACAGAATATCTGACTACACCCTTTTAAACTCAGGATTATGTCAACTCACAGAGAGAGACTTATTACGCTTGGCTGGATCCACATGTTGTCGTGAAGGCTGAAGAGTTCCCCTAACTCTAGACAGATGGAGGTTGCCACCCAACGGAATGGGATATGTTCTTCTAGCATCTTCCCCACTTCGACGTTGGCTCAGGAAGTTTTGGTCCTATCAAAACCCCCTTCTGGAGGTTCTAGATTTGTTACTCCCAGCTGTTCTGAGAAATGTCACCACTAAGCATGACAGTCCTTAGCCTTCTCCAGTAAGCCCTGGGGACAGCAAAGCAGTGCTGAGGTCGACTCCTGGTCAGATCCAGTTTGTTTTCTTAAACAAGACACTTCATATTATAAATTAAACAAATCCCGAGCCAAGCAAGTCCATGAAAACAGTTACACCTAAGTTGGACAACTTTTACGGAATAACAATGCATACCATAGGTTTTCGAGGTCGCAGCCCATGTATAACAACTACTCTGTATGGTCACATGACAGTGGAGAGAGACAGTATCTAAATGCACAGCAAACAAAATAAAACTGCTTCTACAAAACCAGGGAGAGGGCAGAAGCTTGTCCACCCTTAGCCTAGACTCTTCTAGTCTATGTAAAGCTATCTGTCCTGTAATGTTCAGCTGCTGATGAGGAATTAATTACGCTCATGAAAATGGTTGCCAAACAGAATTAACAAAACACTGCAGAATGCTCTACCAAGGGCCTTCTCTCCCTTCTCAAAGGTAGCCAGTGAGATGACAATTTCATTTCCCACTTCCCCGGTGAGGAAGCTCAAGAACTGATTGTCAACTGCCCCACAGATACACAGGCAGAGTCGTCCCCCAGATCTCTGTCCTCTCCCCTGCTTCCACCAAAGCGGGCGGCTGTCACGCATTGCACCAAAGAATTCCCAGATGTCTCATCTATGAGCCCACCTGACACTGGACGTTCACCACACTTTCACTAAATAATGTCCATGTGATATTTTTTAAGTTTAGCCTAAATGAATTCCATTTTAAAATCAAAGAAAAAAAATTGTGCTAAACTCTATTTATCAGCCTCTTAGTTTCCATTACAACTATGAAATGTTCTGCCAAACTGTCTGCAGAGACACTATTGAGAAAACGATGGGCCGATTTCTTAGGCAATACATAATCTTAGGTAAGAGAAATCATTTTCCGGGTGGCTTTATTGGGTCTCGATATACACATTGAGCTTTTTCTTAGAGTTCACTTGAAATACAAATCTAGTTTACAAATTTAGCACCTTGTATTGTGGATCACCTTGGGAACAACTGCTAAAATGAAGAACCCCATTATTTAAAAATACAAATACTTAACAGGAAGGAATTGTGAGCATGATTTTATTTCTACTGAGCACCTGACAGAACGTGTTTAAATGTGCTACTTTAAATGTTGGGGTTTTTTTTCTTTTTTTTTTTTTTTTAATGTTTAAAGGTGTTTTTATAAAAGTAATTCAAATCTTTGCTGGCTCTAGCCAGATGCCCTCATTTGAACATCAGCGTCTATAAAAAAAAATTAGCTTCAAATGTTTTAAAATAACCAGCATCTTCTCATTATAAATCACTATTTTATACACACACACACAAGTACACACACACACATACATACATGCACATACACACAAGCATGCACAAATATACATACACACATACACACACACCACACAAGCACACACACACATGCACATACACACATACACACACACATACACACACACACACACACACACACACACACACACACACCATACACAAATAAAGGAGTTAAGGAGTTCTTTGTCTCCTCATCTGTCCACTTGCCTTTAGCTACCAAACCACAGGAACGTTTAGATTTTTAACAACCGGAAAGCACGTGTATTTCACAGGTCGGCCTACTCACCACACTGACTAATAAAAACAGCTCTCCACAGGTCAGCAAAGCGAGATGTGCTCCCTGATACAGCATGCTGAGTGGAGTGTAATATTTATCACAACGGGCAGTCGCGTTCCAGTTAATTTTTCTTGAAGGAATATGAAAGATGCAGCTGATACGGGAAAGTCAGAAACCCAGAAGCAAAGCACAGTCCAGTTTTAACCAGGAGCTATGCTGAGAGGGGTCAACACCATGTCACGATGCTAATTGACTCTCAACCCCACCATCCGCCATGCTTTGTACATTTGTATGGTAGGTCCATGTATCACATCAAAAGCCGCCAATAGATGCACAGACCTAGAGTGTGTCCTGGCCGAAGGCTATGAATCCAAGCTACAAGACAACCAGACTTCTATCTTCATTCCAAACACATCCCTGCATGCCACAGTGCCCAGGTCACGATTCCTTTGAAATAATGTTCTTTTATCTCCTATCTCCAGTGCTCAACACAGAGCCTATCAGTGAATAACCACATTCCAACCTTTCCAAATGCCATGGTCTGTGCCAACTCTTTTGCAGAAAATGCTTCTTACCTCCTCAAACCAACCTGCTAGCGCTAAAATTTTAAATGAATGAAAACGTGTTACATCATATATTTGTAGATTATACTGTAAATGAAATGAGAGGTTCTTCTGTTCAAGAAGCTGCTCATTTACTTTACACACACACACACACACACACACACACACACACACATACCAAAGCAGTGATTAGACCCGTATGAAATATAAAATGATATATTAAGAGTTTATACACATACAAATCTCCATAACTGATCAGTACTTCAAGTGCCCCGTAGCTTTCAAGTTTTTGAGGCTCCAAAAACTCTGGAAACAGAATTCACATTAAGTTAAAGAGGAGCAAGAGTTGTTTCAGTGCTGGATAAAACAGAGAGAAAGCACAACTCAGAAAGAACAACCAACAACAAGTACGAACTTCCCAGAAAACTACGGAGAAGCTTAAAAGACAGTTCAAGGTAAGCTTTGTCATTTCTCCTCAGCAGGCTTACAGCTGCCCTTCTGCTGACAGGCAGATCTCATTAGAAATGAAAACAGTGTGAGAAAACAGTCAGAGAGTACAGTGGTTAGCGGGGCCTCTTCAAGTAACCCTCTGTATTTGCTCTCAGTTTGGACCTCCACATATGTCCTTAAGAACATAAGGACATATGTCCTTAGAGCTGAGATGACTGGAATGTTTCTGCGATCTGAGATGAGCCTGGGTTAGTGATGATTTTCCTTTTCCAGAGCTAAACATAAACTGTGCATCAGCTTAAACCATCACTTTGGGAAAAAACAGAACATAATGATATTTAAGATTAAGACTACATTTAAAAAATGTTTTCCTAAAAGGTATCAGCATCTTTGAATAAGAATAGAAATTGGATAGCTCTAAATAAATATGTCAAGAAATGCTAACCAGAACCTCATTACTTCGAAGGCATGACTTGGGATGGAAGGCCTTGCTCTGTGAGCATCTTTCACAGATTAGCGTTGAGAAATCCACTCTGGGATATGGAAGCTCCTTCCTAGAATGAGAAGCATTTCAGGTTCTCATACTTGTCTCTCACCTAGACCATCAAAACCTCTAATCAAAAGCTCTCTCTACTACAAACGGAAAGTGTCCATACAGTTTGCTTTCAGGCTACCTATGCAGATACAGACGGGGAACTTTTTCTAAAGACATCCTTGAGAAGTTTCCCACGAGGAATTCAGCCAGCACCAGCAAGCGGAACGAGCAGGTGTAGTTTCATAATTTTGCTGGGTCTGGTGTTTCCTCGCTTAAGACATCTTACGACCTAAACTTGTCTTCAAATGGTCTCATGTACGTTTCTTAGTACTTTTTACTACACATTAGTAATTAGAGGTGAGTCATGATTCCCCAATTTCTTGACCACCGAGAGCTAAGTAGGTCTTAATTAGATGTCTTAATTATCAATGAAAGGTTTCTGGTGTTCACCTGAGATTCTGTAATGAACAAGTGCAGGATGGGTGGAAACAGGGTATTTGAGGGTTAATGAACACAACTTGTCATGTTTGCTAATATGACTCACGTGACATTTAAAAAGCTAGACGAGGATAGGACTTAACGTCCCTCAAACTTTCGCCCTCCAACATCACTTGCTCTTGCACTGTGCATGGAACATGTATCCCCACCACGGCTCAGCTCCCATATCACCCTGTCATTCCCTGTAGGCAGAGACTGACCCTGATTCCTTTATCACCATATTGGCTTGTCTAATTTCCCAAGTAGAATGCATTGCTGTTTACATTTAAGATTGTGAGTATGAAATTTTTAGATTCCCGTTACACAGGGCCTGACACATAAGACCTCCACCATTACTAACTACTCCGTCCCATTGCCTCATATTGCCTATCTACTTTATTATTCTTCTCACCATTATATGCATGGCTTGGGATATGGCTTAGGATACATAATATGATGAAAATAATTGACTGAATAATTTTACCTCATTTTTTTCCTCATCTGTAACTATAATGACTCACTAAACATACATGTATTTTCTTCCCACTTGAAATGAAACTTTAACGGTAACATGGTGGTTGCTGGGAATCCAAGGTAAATTAATAAATAATGGATAATTATGTTACAATATGATAGGAAAACAAAAGAAAGCTATAAATAGAGTGCCATCAAAGACGCAGAGAGCACACTAACATTACATCCATTTTGCTCATTAAAACTTCCAAGAAAAGAATAAAATCTGGCCTCCTCCCTGGAGCTCTTGCTCTTTCTGTCTTACAGTGTAGGATGTGTGCGTTCCAAAGCCCCACAGTGTTCACACACGGTGCTTTTTCTAAAGCAACGGATCACTCAAATTTATCTCTCACCTCTGTATCATTGGGTTCTCTCATAGTTTCTGATATGGCCTCTGACAGTCCAAAGTCTCCAGTGTCTACAGCATCACATGTCCAGAATCTGTCCCATCATGCTCCAGCACATGAACAAATAAGTAACTCTGGAGCACAGAAAAGGAACCACCCTCTGAGCAAGTCATGAAAGGTCCCAGCGATGAATGACACTTCAGTTTGTCTCCTGTGATAAATGGGAACCTCCCAGGGTAAGGAATGAGGCTATCCCATGTTTTCAAAAGCACTGGCTTTTTGGAGAGTCACAAACATTCCAGGGTAGCTGGAGTTGAAGGTGGCAAGAGATACAGGTGGAGAAGACAGCCGGAATTCCAGTCAAAGGGGGTGCATAACCGCCTTGTGGGACCTGCGCTTCCATCAGAACGCATGCACATACCAAGCGTTAGCAGAACGGCATTGGCAGATAGCAGTGAAAGGAAGCCGGCAGTACAGAGGGGAGGTCAGGACAAAACCGAGATGCTAGTGTGGAGAAGGTCCAGACCAGTGTCCGCTTTGCTTGATTAGCAAAAGATTGAGTGCAATGTGATCAGGGTTAATTCTGTGGCACCTATTTACACCCTAACATTAAAATGTATTAAAACCTAAGCTACAAACAACCATCTGTAAATAAAACTAAGTACAGAGGGAAAGAGAAATCTCAGTTACAGTGTTTGAGCTTCTTTCCAGGCAGAATTATGTACAATCCCAGAGGGCCCCAAAAACCGGATGTCCTCTAAGTACAGAACAAATGATATTCACTCTGGGAGAACCATAGGTCAGAAAAGGGGGAAAGCAGTAAGTCTCTATCAGATTTGAGCAGAAAATATAAACTGGGGCTGCAGAGCAAGAAATAGTGATGCACATAAAAAGCAGAAGGCAGAATGAAGTAACAGCACATGAGCTGGAAATATATCTCAGCCACAAGATGCTTCCCTCACATGGAGAATGATCAACCCTCAGTATAAAATACAGTAACAATACTACTGCCAGATAGAAACTATCATTTCACGATGCGGATGGGAGCAAGTGGAGAAGCTCTCACAATACACTGCAATAGAGTTGGACCTAAGAGTGGGTGGTAAGTTCATTTGTACAGGCCAATGGAAGTCCTCTTCCTTAGAGAGTGGAGACACAGGCAGAGAGGTTGAGGACACATTAAAGCAATGACACTGGGCAACGTCACAATGGACCCTGAACTACAAGGGCCCACTAGAGTCAGACTGGACTGGAAGGGTCATGATCAAGATCATGCGTCACCGAGCACGGAGCCAGTGAAGCAGGCCTCATAGGGGCCACAGAGATTAAAGTAGTAACCACAGAGCTTGAGTCTGCACTTGGTCCTCTTGAGTTTACATTAGGGTTCTCCACTTGGTGTTTTTGTGGGACTCCTAACAGTGGGAGTACTGGTGTCTCTGACTTTGTCACCTGCTCTTGGGACCCTTTCCCTCCTCCTGGGCTGCCTCACCAGCCCTGATATGAGGGTATGTGCCTAGTCTTGTGACCTGTTATACTGTGTTTCTATCGCTGGGAGGTCTACTCTTTTCTGAAGGGAAATGGAGGAGTGGAGGGAGGGAAACTGCAGTCAGGGGTGTATTGTATGAAAGAGGAGTGAATAAATAAATCAATGTACATGAAGTTTAATAATTGACATTAGAAAAGCCATAAGATAATCAACCCCAGACAGGAACACAACTGAGAGCTTGCCTTAGTGCCTGAAATTGTTCTAACTGTGAGTTAAAACAGGGGTAGTGGTTCCCACTGAATCTGACCATCAGCCCTGAAAATGTAGCAGGTTTCCTGCAACCAAGAAGGAAATTAACCAAGGGTTAAGAGAGGCAATAGAAGATGGAGAACCTAGGAAGACCCACTCTTCCTGTTTTAACCATGGAACTTTGAGTTACATGTTAAAATGATCCAATCAGTTTTCCTTCTTGTTTATTGGAAAGAAAAAAAAATCTATACAAGGGCTGACTTTTGCATTGCTGTTCTCAGTAGTGTGATAGCCAAAGCAGAGAGACAGATGATAACCCCAAACAATGTTCAAAGCAAGTAACAACAGGACAGAGAGACCAGAGCTTGAAGACATAACAAGAGCCAAGTTTCAGCGACATGCCGGAAGGTCCACATGTACATGGAAGCAAGTGAGAGCACGTGTGTGTCCAAGCGATGGATGGGGCAGAGAGCTGGTAACAAGGAAGCCAAGATGGAATACTTGGCTGGAAATACATAAATGATCTGGGTGGAGAAGACAGGACCAGGAGAACATACTACCAGACATACTGTTAGCTATATATAATAAGGAAAACTGAAAATGAGTTCAGAAGCAACCTGACCTAGATCAGAGTCCTGGCTCTCCATCATTTACGACCCGCCAAATGACCTTAAGATTCTGTTTCCTGGTCATCAAGATGGAAATAAATATGTCCACCTTGCAAGCATCTGGGAGAAGTTCATTCATAGATCATCTGTGCAATGTCACTAGTGACAGAATAGAAGTTAGGGGGACATCGTGTCACATGAGACATCACTCTTTTGATGTGACCAGCTTCAAGCTGTACATGTAATGGCTCAGATGAGGGTAAGTTGGGGATAGAAATCCCTGTCCCCTATTAGGTTTCCCCCAAATGTAGGCACAAATTATCAGTGAAAACACTGAATTAAACTATTATAACTCAGCAGCCCAGAAGTTTAAAAGCCTAAGGAAGAACTTCCCATACCCAGTTGGAAAGACAGATTTTGTAGTCTGCATCATTTTCTTGTGAGTCAGCCTATTATTAGTGCTTACAAATTAGCTCTAATTATCAGAGAAAAGTGATGTGGTTGCTCTAATTGTCTGATCATCAATTACCACAGGAATTCTAACTAGTAAGTAATAATTACTAGATTACTTCATAAAGAATACTGTTTTTTTTCCCTGACAGAGCTGCACATGCTCAAGATAAATTACAGCACTAGTCTACATCTTTAGCATCTTGTCAAAATGCAGAATTGGTCCATGCCAGGAACTTGCAACCTTAATTTCTAGTCCAGGCCTTGATGGTCAAGCTGCATTCCTGACTCTTGGCCTTCAACATTTAACAGGCGGATCAAACTTAACAAGGTGAAAACAGAAGGGCGTGCCTCCTACCAGATCTCCAGTGGGTTTCCTATCTGAGGTAAACACCACCACCTTCCACGCACCAACACAGGAACCACCGTGGTTTCTTCTCATTCACCCACTAGCATCCACCAGCCGGTCCAGTGAGCTCTATGGTAAAGCATCTTCCAAAGCCACTAACACTGTCGTAGGCAACATCATCTTGAACTTGAATTTCTGGGTTTACAAACTCCTATAATGCTCCTTTGCCTCTTGGTCATTCACTTTCTATTCAGCAACCAGAGGAACCATGAAGAACTTTATCTTGTTACATCCTCTTTCAGTCCTATGATGGTTCATCAGAGATGTTAACTTTCACCTCGTCTCCTGGACACTTATGTGACCTCAACTCCTGCTATTTCCATCACTGACTCACTCTGGCCACATTAGCCATTTTTGTTTCTTGTCTATGTCAAGCTCGTCCCACCAGCTCTGGCTTTTTACTAATGAGGAGACGTAACCTCTGTAATAAGTATATCCCAGCCTTAATGAGAACCTAATGTTTATCCATGACATTTACCATGTTTTAATTTTTCATCTTTATTTTTACCAAAATGGCATATATACTAAGATGGCACAGATACCCCCATCACAGAACTAATAAAGAGAAGCCATTTGCAACTGTCTTCAGAGTAGACTAAGTACATCATCCAGGCTTACAGTACTTGGAATACTAAGAAGTTGCTCAGAAATCATCTGGGCTGATGCCCAACTTCCTGGGTGAAAGTGCACTGTCCTGGAGCAAAAGAAATGTATGAATCTGGGAATATACGCAGGTTAACTACCTGCCTGTAGGCATGGCCATTAGCGCCGAACCCTGTGGGTGGCACATGTCTGTAGTCTAAATGGGGAAGGCAGAGAAAGGTCAGAAGATCAAGTTCATCTTCAACAACATAAAGAATTTGAAGCTAGTCTGCAACACATGAGATCCAATCTTAGAAAGAAAGAAAGAAAGAAAGAAAGGAAGAAAGAAAGAAAGAAAGAAAGAAAGAAAGAAAGAAAGAAAGAAAGAAAGAAAGAAAGAAGAGAAAGAAAATAGGAAATGAAACTGGGAGAGAGGGAGGGAGAGAGACAGAGAGAGACAGACAGAGAGAGAGAGAGAGAGAGAGAGAGAGAGAGAGAGAGGCCTTGTATCTGCCCTAAAGTTCGTGATTTACAGGGGCAAGTGGGGCTGCAGCTGGGACCCCACTGTTAGCAGCTGGGACCCACCTAACTAAGACCCACACTGTGTCTCTCGAAGAATGCAAGCCGACCCCCACTTCAGTCAGGTGGAGTCCTCCGTGTAGATATATTATATCCGTTTTTCCTTTCCCAGTCCTGCTCCCCAGAATGAGGACTCTGAGACTACTTAGTTATTATTAAATGCCTAGGCAATAAGCTCTGGCGCATCCCCTGACTAGCTGGTAACTTATTAACCATTAACCTTTTCCATGTCTACCACTTGACTAGTTATCTTCAGTCCTAGTCTTCTCATTTCTCCATGTCTCTCAGCATCTTCCTGAGTCTACCTACCTTCTGCTCTCCTCTCTGGCTCCTCGCTTGTCTCTCCTGTGCCTCCTTTTATTCTCCAGCTATTTCCCAGAATCCTCTCTTCCTGCCAGTGTCCCGCCTCCTATTTTCAGCCTCAGCTCACTAGCCGTCAGCTTTTTTATTGACAGGTGATGTTTATAAGAGATTCAGTCTACACCCTGGAGTACGGAAGCAGCAGAAAACAAGAAAACAAGACCTTGCCAAACCCCTTACTTCTACCACAGGAAGGACACTGCTGTGTTCCCTGCTTTGTGAATACAGGCAAGAGCCAGTGCCAGGTGGAGTCTTTCTGCTCACTGTTACACCCTATGACAAGAAGCTTCTATGTGGGAAACATAGCTGATGTTCCAATGTCACCGGTAATGTTTTCCACACCACGTAAGAATAGGAAATTTTGTAAAACTTGCTTGTTGATATATCTCACACGGGGTATAAATATTTAAAAACAAAAATAATAGTATTTACTTTACTCTGAAAATCTAAAACTCAGGAGACATCATAGCCGTTTCTGTAAACCTAAGCCCTCCAAAGCAAACACAGAAAAGTAAGATACGTACCACCAAGAGCTCAGAATACTCTTAGAACAAGTCTATAATTTTATAGATAAAGAACAACGATTTAATAGCAAAATTAACCTTAAAAGGGCATTCTCTGTGAGGCTATTAGCCATGCGATGAAACTCAATGTCTGGGGAACATTGAGGTCACAATGTCTGGAGAAGACTCACACTTCCATTTGGCATGGCCTTTTCTCTTGCCGTAGTTCCTTGAGGTAGAATGGCTACACACTGTCTTTATCTTGGAAAGACTTTTCTTCCAAGAAATTAGAGTTCCAAGTTTTTAAGATATTGCAAAACAAAAGCTGTGCTTGCATTTCTTTGTCAAACGCTGGCAGCCTGCCTTCAAAACACATTACTCAGCGTGTGCCCTCCAGGCGCGACTCCCAAGTTTTCTGGAATCTTACAGCATGGGGGCTTTTTCTTTCTTAAGAAGTGTTCACTTTCAGATTAGATGCTTCCATGAACTAAATCAGCTATTTGCCTTTGTCAGTAAATCAACTGGAGCCAAACACACAGGACGCAGGCTATCAGCTCTGTAAAAAACAAACTCAAATGTCGTAAGTGGATGTCAGCCAAGAAAGTGCAGAATACCCAGGATACAGTCTACAGAACTCAAAAAGGTTAACAAGCCTAAGGGCCCAAGTGAGGATTCCTCTATCCCACTTGGGAGGGAGAAGAAAGCAGTCACAGGGTGGGAGAGAGATAAAGGGACCTGAGTGGGAAAGGGGACAGGGAGGGGAAGAGAGAAATATGATCAGGTATTGGGGAGGAACAGGACTGAAGCCCTGAGGGCCAGCAGAAAGAATAGAAACAGGTAATCTTGGGAGGTAGGAAGTGGGGGAGTAAAGGCCTCCAGATCTTTCCAGAGACCTGGGAGGAGAGAGACTCAAAGGGAGGGACCTTAGATAAAATGCCCTACAGTGAGAGAGGGAACCTGTCGTCCACCTCCGGCAGAAAGACAGGGAGGACATCAAACAGAGGGATGGGCTTGCCATCTCACAGTCAAAACTCTGACCCAGAACTGTCTGTCTGAAAGAACTGCAGGGTCAAAAATGGAGAAATCTTGAAAGCATATTTCTAATAACGTCTCTTTTTATTTGAGGCTCAGATGTGTAATACTTGATCCCTAGATCAAGTATTGGTCTAGTTGGTGACACCCTTTGGGGAGGTTTAGGTGGTGTGTGCCACTGGGGTGGGATTTGAAGTTTCAAAGGCATGAGCCATTCCCAGTTTGTTCCCTCTGCTTCCTGCTTATGGTTTGTAATATGCAATACGAGCTCTCCACTGTTTCTTCCACCATGCTTCCCTTTATAATGGTGATAACCTCACCCCTCTGGAACTGTGGAGTCAAATAAGCTTCTCCTTCTATAACTTGCCTTGGCCATGATGTTTTATCACAGCAATAAAGAAATAACTAAGACTTAGGGCAACCTGCATTCAGTAGAGGGTAAGTTGGGGAGTTAAGTTCTCAAACAGGGTCCCACTGTTTCTCAGAAGTCTGGGACTGCTGGTGATGATTCTACAAGCGATAAGTATTTGTTGGAGGAAAAATACTAAAGGTGTAACAGTAAAAACCCGGGAGACTCAATACCTTGATAACCACCTTCCCTTATGCATTTCTATAAAATATGCACATGATGTTATGAATAGAATGCAAGCTGGTTTATAATCAAGACCTTTCTCATTCTGTGGTCTAGATCTTCCCTCCCCAGTCAGAAACAACCAGTACGACCAGGACGAACCTTCATCCCCTAACCCCTCTGGAGCGAGGCATACTTAAGGTACTTCAGAGATATTTGCTACTTTGTTTTTCCCCACTTCATGCAGTATGGACAGGCTGTTGACTCTGGGGGGCTCCTTCTCTGCTTCGTCCTCTGTCTAACTCACACAGCAGCTGAGGTCTCTCCTTCCACACAGGGCCCACACCAGAGCGGCCAGACGAGCTCATGGTTGCTCACTTCTCTACCTCATTACCTTTTGGATTTGTAGCGTGGGGCCTTGTTTAATAAATATAAATAAACAAATAATAGATAGTTTTAAAGTGATCCATGCTGGAGAAGTAAGTCACAGGTAGGAGTGAACAGAAGGGGGCTTCTTGGTTACTTTTATAAAGCAAAGAAAATGCTAGCTATAGAGAGCTGACCTTGCTAAAAATATGACCTGGGTATTTAAGAAGCAATGTGAAACAGTTCAAAACAATTAATATTACTATAAACATGATTCATGCATATGATTCATGCATAGCATTGATTTTCTAAGGGGATAAAAATATTTAAGTATTATTTTAATCCTAGGAAATTGTTAAAGTAATTGTTATGCAAAAAAACACAAATAACTAAATACAGATGGCGGCATGGTTACTAGTCTTGCCCATATTTAACACACATAACATCCAGGCATGGCTAGATGCTATGGGAAAATAAAAATTGAATCCAACAGAGTCCTACCTTCAGAAGGTAAAAGTTATGCCATAGAAAGGTAATTTAAGTCATCTTTAACTTTTTAAATCAGAAAACACTAAACCTAACTTATCAAAATATCACTTTGACATAGAATCAATATTCAATGTTTTGATAAGATATTTTGCACAGTCTCTGTAAGTCTTCAGAATCTAGTGTGTGCTATATAAATTTAGACTAGCTCTACTCAAGAGCGTCCGACAGTTGATGTATAGCACATCGAACTGTGTAACTGTGTCTATCTGTAAGAATAAACTAGGCTATGCACTAAACAATCCCCTGAGCATAAGGTAAGTGAACCCCACAGGTTGGATGAGGTGCTGGCCATACCGGCCAGCCGTGGACCCAGGCTCTTCCTCAGTACACCCTCAGCTAACAGGACACAATGACAGCAGCTGAGTCATACTAAATGACCCCACCCAAAAATGACTTGTACAGCTCCTCTCTGCATTTTGCCCATCAAAGAACAGAACATCGTGACAGATATCAAGAAGTGAAATCTTATCATTTGCCCAGAAGGCTGGAAATATTTGCCGTTACAACACCAAAGATTATCGTGGGGATTAGGCCAACGGTCATGAGTGACAGGGAAAGCAAGAAGAGTGAGATAGCCTGAGCTACAACACTGAGAGGAAGTAAGGCCACCACAAGGGGAAGATGAAAGGCTGAGCAAGGTGAAGGAGATCACGGTAACTGGGCGTGAGACAGATGCACCGTGATCTGCACCTCCTGGAACTGTCTTACACGTACGGAGAATGGCCCTGCCTAGTTAACCTGAGGAGCCAGGCATCTCAGCTCCATTATACATTTCAAATTCCCTACCCTATACAAAACATAGAATACAGTATGTGCAAAACTCACCTGTGTGTTTTGAGTGTGGCTTTAGGTAAATTATGCTTTTAGGTCATTTATTCTGGGGCTGGCCTTTAGCAAGGGAACCTGGGCTTGTTTCTCAGTGCTGGGCAGCTCACAACAGCCTGTAAATTCCAGCTCTAGCAGGGTTCAACAACCTCGCCAGCCTCCGAGGGCACCGCACAAATGGTGCATTTTCACATAGAGAGCAATAAATTTTAATAACATAAATAACAATAAAGGCTAAAATAAACCCACTTGTTTTGAGTTTAGTCAATTCTGAACACCAGATAATCCAGACTATCCAGGGATTTCAGAAAAGAGTGTAATAATCTCACAGTTGAGGGAGCGTGGCATGGTAGCACACACATAATCCTCACACTTGGGACGGCAGTGCAGCAGGATTGAGCCAATGACAGTCGAAGTTGTGACACCAAAAGCTTAGCCAACAAACAAAAAAGACAAACGGACAATAATTGAAATTAGAAACCTCTGTGCTTCCAAGTGGAATGGCTTCTCCTATCATGAAGGAAAATCCAGCATTTTATATATATAAACAATGTCTTTTTCTGGATGGCAAGTAGAACTCCTAACCATCAGTAATGCACAGATAATCCAGTGCAAAGACTGGAGAAGGGTCTGAACAGATGCTTCTCCAAGGAAGATGCACCAATGACTATAAAGTGTGTGGGAAGCTGTTTAATATTAGACAAAAACAAAATGAAGGTCAGGTCCATGATGACACAGTACCTCATGCTACCAGAGCTCAGTATCACCCAAAAGGTAAGTGGGTGTTAGCAAGCACACAAGGAACTTAGAACACCTGTACACCGTCAGTACAACCATAAGACGGGGCGTTTGGTGTGAGAGACAGCGTGTAATTGCCTCAAAATGTGACGCATAAAATTACTGTGAGATCAAACATTTCCATTCTTGGGTTAACACCCCAGTGAAATGAAAACACATGTCCATACAAAACTCATACATGGGTGTTCACAGCAGGATAATCAAAACAGCCAATAAACCAATCATAAGAGACCACTTGTAGGTATCCAGTTATCTGAAATGTCAAAACTCAGGAAACTCTTTATGAGAAGAAGGTTAGTGGATGAGAAGGGGACGTGGGGGAGCTCTTGACGGAGCTTTGGCTAGAGGTGAAGTGTGTGGAAATACTTCCATGGCTCTGTGACTACAATATGGCCACTGTGTCGTACACTTTAAGTAGTAAATACTGGTTCTATTCCATCTTGGCAAAACTTTCTTTGAAACACTTCTAGATAACTCTGGGAGGATCTATAAACACAGCCTTCAGACAGCAAGGAGGTTTTTAACAGTAGGGAAATGGAAGAGGAGCTAGACAGCTAAGTGAGCACGCTGGTACAAAAGCCTGCAGAGCAAAGTGTCTTGAACTGTCTCCTTATCAGCCCTACTGGCAGCCTAAAAGCTCAGGAACTTCTGGACTATGCCAGTGTTTCTGGGTTTAATGTGACTTTCTAGATTTAGCAATTCCAAAATCAAAGTGTCATTTAGTCTAATTTACTTACACGTTGTGAGGAGTAAAGAAATCACAGGAGGCAGTTTGATTTGGGGGCCCAGAGAGGGCAGAAAATCATTTCTGACTCTTGGAATTCTAAAAGATATTGTAATGCACAAAAGCAACGTCCGCATAGGTAAATTAGACTTGCAAATTACCCTGAAGTAATGTCGCTGGAATACTAAGTGAAAGATGATTAGGTTCAGTAATGGCTGTGTTCACCTGACGCTGTTCAGGCAAATATCTCCACCGGTGGGAAGCCATCAGAGAATATTAGTGCACAGAAGAGTGGGTGTTACAAGGACAGGGGACAGAAAGACAGCCATGGTGACCACCCTCCCTTCTTCAGGCTTCAATGGAGACAGACCCTGGGTTACTTGAAGAAACATATAATTCCTTTCCATTTTCCTTTTTTTAGTGCTTTCAAATGCATATGCACTACAAAGCTCAGTGTTTAAAGGGGACTGGCATTTATTTTAGGCCTGACAGCAGGAAGCAATCCCATCACTAAGAACGGTAAGTAGCAGGAGAATCCGGAATTCAAAGCCAGCCTGTACTACTTAGTGAGTGAGACACTATCACAAACAAACAAACAAACAAACAAACCAAGGATGCCATTATTTTATTCTGGGGTTCTTGCCACTTAATTTTGAACCATGAGGAAAATACAATTTTTCTGACCAATTTTAAACATCAAATAAATAATGAATACGTATACATGCTGTAGGAAGGTTACTTAAGATATGCTCCAGAAAGAATACACAAATGTAAAATGAAATCCTTCTACTTTTGAGAAAACTAATATCAGCTCTAAGTCTTCAGATTAAAAGTGAGCCCATTCCCTCTGAGTCCCTAAGGAGATCAGAATTAATTCGACACTCTCCATGCTAAACAGAAGGTGAATGGAAGCTCTCACATATGCAAGTCTCCCGGAGAGTGGGCAGGGAAGTCTGTGCGCAGCTACAAGGACAGGTCTCTAGTGTTTCAGAATGTGCACCCCACCCACCTCTCAGCCCTCTCCTCTCTGAGCTCTAGGAGCGAGCCTAGCTTCCTTCATCAGTCCTGTCCCAGACTCTGGCTCCCTGAAGCTCTAGGAGGAGGATAAGACAAGAGACAACATGGCTGCCCTACAATAATGGGTAGTCTAGGAGACCTCAGAGGCAAAGAAACAAAACCAAGCAGAGATTTTAAACCCACCAGAGCAGTCAGTCCTCTGTGTCTAATCAAGCAGTCACCCCGCCAAGCAATCTGCATTTTACTCTAAATATCTCAGATTTCATCTGGTGGCTCTGGGCATCAGGCATCTACTCGGGGCTACACTGAGTAATCTCTAGATCAACACCTTATAACTCATCAAACAAATGATAATGAGAAAGCACATCTTGAAACTGTTCTGAGGACACTGCATGTTTGACAATTCATTTTTCCCTCATTAAAATAGCCTCAACTTTCCAGATTGGAACCAGGAAGTTCAAGGTCAAAGTCATCTGTGGTGGGTTGAAGTTCAAGGTCATCTGTGATGGGTTGAAGTTCAAGGTCATCTGTGGTGGGTTGGCTACATGTTGCTTGTATTCTAATGCCAATATTAGTTCCTCGAAAGCTGGTTGTCCCAAAGAAGAGAGAGAGGCCAGTTGCATGTATACCCAAGTGACACTGTGACCTTGCCACCAAGTTATTTCTGACTGGTAAATAAAGACGCTGACAACCAATAGCTGGGCAGAAGAGGCATAAGCAGGAGCTAGGGTTCCTGAGATAGAGGTCAGAGGAGGAAGAGAAGAGAGAGAGAGAGAGAGAGAGAGAGAGAGAGAGAGAGAGAGAGAGAGAGAGAGAGAGAGAGAAGCCACCATGTGTTAGGTGAATCATGAAAATGTGGCCCTGAGGGCTGCCCTGTTGGAGTTAATAGCAGCCCCGATGAAATGTAGTAAGTAACAACTTGGCATTATCAATAGGAAAGTATATTCTAATAGCATGGAAGACCGATAGATATCTGCCAGCTCTTGTGCTGTTTAAGGCTTATTGTAAATAAAAGTTGTGTGTCTTTATCCAGGAGCTGAATGACCAAGTCAGGGTAGAAACTCTGGGTTGGGATTAAATAATTTCTACAACAGTAATCTTCGGCTACACTGAGAGTGTGAGCTCAGCAGAACCCACAAAAATAAAACCAGGAGTGATGGTTCACACCTCTACTCCTAGCACTCGAGAGGCTCAGTTGGCAGTAGAAAAATTGCTACAAGTTCAGGGTCAGCCTGGGCTGTATAATTTGCAGACCACACAAGGCTATAGACTAAGACTTTGTCATTACAAAAGGGGCTTTATTTATTGTGCTATATAATTACTGAGAATAATACAATTGCTTCTATTATTTAAACGCGAATAATTTAAGCTTCTAACGATAATACATACTTCAACTGAAGCATCCCTTTACAGAGCCCACTTATTTATATTCCCAGAACACAATATGTTTCTTGTTATTTTCCACCTTTTACCTGAATTGAAGAGGCAGGAAACAGCTCGGGCTTTGTTCCACATGAAAGCACCAACATCCCTATCTCTGCAGATCAAGAATACCCCGAGGTCTAGAGCTTCGTTCCAAAACCACCTCTTACACACAATCTATTATCTGCCTGGAGGAAAGGGATGTTAACTGCACTGGCCCTGGGGATGAGGCTTATTTTGTATCTGAGCCAAAAGCCTAGTTCCTAAGAGAATGGTAATAAAGTCTCTTCTAAAGCCCACAGTTGGTGATTTACTAAAGTTATTCCAAAAGGCGCACTGAAGCCCAAAACAGTTCATTTATTTTTGTATTGGATGTTCTCTGTGTCTACATTTCAAATGTTATCTATTCTCTTTGCCCCTTGTCCCATCCACTGTCCCCTCCCCCCCCTCCATGAAGGTGCTTCCTCTCCCAACCACCCTCTCCCACCTCAGCACCTTGGCACTCCCCTACACTGGGAAAATGAGTCTTTGCTGGACCAAAGGCCTCTCCTCCCATTGATGCCAGACACTGCCATCTTCTGCTGCATATGCACCTGGAGCCATGGGTCTCTCCATGTGTACTCACTGGTTGGTGTTTTACTCCCTGGGAGTTCTGGAAGGTTTGGTTAGTTGATAGATATTGTTTTTCTTCCCATGGGGTTGCAAACCCTTTCAGATCAGTCATTTCTCTAGCTTCTCCATTAGGGTCCCCATGCTCAGTCCGATGGTTAGCTGCAAGCATCCTCATCTATATAAGTATGGCTCTGGCAGAGCCTCTAAGGAGGCATCCATATCAGGTTCCTGCCAGTAAGCACTCTTGGCATTAGCAATAGTGACTGGGTTTGTGGCTGCATATGGGATGGATCCAATGGTTGGCATCCACAGTCCAGCCTTCCTTCTTTTTGAGCTTCATAAGGTCTGTGAATTATTTCTTGGGTATTCTGAGCTAGCCCAAAACATTACTAAAGATATATTTCTCTTCCTATGATTTAAAAGAAAGAATGTATAAACTGACTACTGCCTATACTCAGGAGAAAAATAAACATGTAGTTACAGTTAATGGTGAGCTTAAAATATAAGAGAGGGGACATAAAAGGAGACATTTACTTCCCAAGCCAAAATTTACCCCTAGGAGAGCACACATTCAAGCCTATGTGCTCTCCTCACCTCCCCTGTCATTCTCTTCCCCTCCATCCCTCCTCACTACCTCTCTGAATGATTTTTATACAATATATTTACATAAATCCAAATATTGAAAAGAATCTTTCATACCAAAATTGCTATTCAAATTTCCACTTGGGAAGAGGTAACACCGAAAGCATTCTTGCAAAATGGAACGAGCAAGCGGCTTCTTGAAGTTAGCACATTAATTTATAACTGTTATAAGCTATTATTGATTTAGATTACTAAAGTGAAACCAAATGCCAAGCTCCAAAATGAAATGTGGAAGCATCCAAGAATACTTCTAAAGTATGTGTCCTATGAAGCATAAATTTCTAACTGAATATCATTTGCCAAGAAACTGACAGAGATCCTAACATTCCTGAATTACTTTATGAAAGATGACTTTGAGAGCAGTCATATTAACACTAAACATCTGAAACACATTTTTAAATGCGGGAAAAGCAGAGCATGTTTGCAAACCATATGCTTGATGGAATTAATTTTCAAGGCCCAGTGGACAATTTATATAAATTTTGTCAAAAAAAAAACCATAGCATGCTAATTAATATGAAGAAAAGAAAAAATGATGTGGTTGGCCAGGCACATTGAGAGTTAGGAAGACAAAGCCAGGCCCTCTGGAGTTCCTGAGGACAATCCTTTACCCTTCACTGTTCACGGACAAACAAGGCTGCTGGGATGCTCCACCAGGTCCCCCATCAAACTTTACTAATAATATAGCGTTACTATCCCTGCGTCAGTTTAAGTCATAGATTGCTAATCTCCACGGCTGCTATATGAACTCCCTTCCCTACGAGGCTCTGTCCGCGTTGAACTAATTCCAACAGTTTGGAAGAAACTGACAAAGTAATGAGGTTGCACCATGATGGAAGGCCATTATTGAGAAGCTCGCCACTCTTTTTTCTGTAAAACCAGCCTTGGTAACTGGAGACATAATGCTCACACTCGAAATAGTTTTATGATTCATTTGTTGATTATAAAAAGGTGAAACTCTCAGGATCCTTTCTTGTGTCTGAAATCATTTTGTACATCTTCCTCCATCTTGTTCTAACAAGCTCAGTTAGAAAGGCTCAAGAACCTAGCTCAACGATTCCTACTACTTTCCTACCAACGGAGACAGGAAGAGGAGGGCACATCCTCCATAATTCAAAAGGCAGACAATGACTTCCTTAAGGAGGCTGAAGAACAGATGTAAACACACGAACACAGTGAAGGAATACCTCGGCTTTCGCTGTGTCTCCAGGGTCCTAGTTCTCTCTGGGTGCTCTGTTCATCCCCACAGTCTGCTTCTTAGAGTGGGAATTTAATAGAGGGCTTCACATCCATTGCCAGTAACCCTGTCATTGAGCTACATCCAGCACTCCACCCTTGTGTGTGTGTGTGTGTGTGTGTGTGTGTGTGTGTGTGTGTGTGTCTGTGCAAGGCTAGTATTCTACATGAAAAGACCTTTTCAGATACTTAGTATCTAGTGAGGTAAGGTCTAAACCTCAAAGTGTCTGGAGTTCAGTGATTAGGAGCTCATACAGTTCTTTGAGAGAACTTCCCAGAAGGAGCTGATGTCTCTAGGCTCTGAAGGTCCCTACACTCACATGCACACACCCTGTCCACAGACAAACATACATACACACAACTTGTTTTCTTTAAAAAATGTTGTGGAAGCCCTGAAACTCATGGTGATGAATGCAGTGGGTCACATGAGGTACCTTTGGTGAGGACTCCTTTGGTCCATGACTCAGGCTGTGGTGATACAAAATCCAACAGTCCTCTCTCTCTCTCCCTCTCTTTTCAGAGAATCAGAACTAAAGATTTTCATGTAGAACTTTCAGAGAACTACCTAATCTTCAAATATTTTAGAAAAATCCTAAACGGAACAACTCTGGGTACCAGTTATCAAGTAGTGTCCCAGGGTCTCCTACTCAGCACCTCTGCTCCAAACGTGTGATCAGTTGACCCTCCCTGTCGATCTTACACAAACAAGTCTCAGAGTAGTAGAGTGGTTCAGTGTCAACATAGAGAACGTTTTTAGGTAAGGCTGATACACAACTGTGGACTTTAGGTAAAGTAAACTGTCTCCTGTATGCGTGCTGATCTCATCCTAGCAACTGAATGTAAATTGAAGACAATGTCACGGCCTCTGCACAAGAGGAATTTTCTCAGACACTACTTCCAGATATCAGCATGCCCTTGGCTCTCCTGAGTCTGGAGCCTGCCAGCCCACGCCACAGCTTTTGGACTCCACAGCTAATATAATCATATGAGCTGATTGCTGAAAATAAATCTCTACATACATACATACATACACACACACACACACACACACATCTTATTATTCCCCTTCTCTAGATAGCATTGCAAATATTTCTAGTTGAGGTTTTTTTCTTTAAGCAGTCTTTCTCTATGGTCTCCTATACTAGAACAATGATGTTCATAGAATGAGATATGAGATTACATATTTGTCTACAAACACAAAAAATCCAGATACAGCACATGCCATGGAGCGTGACTGCGGGATTGCAGGAACATGTAGGTGCTGTATTACATGCAGATTCTTAGGCGTGGCTCCTGACCTACTGAACTCAGCCCTCTGAGACTAAAGCCTGGAATCTGCATGTGGGAAGCTCCCCCAGGGTGATCTGCACGCATACCAAGGTTTGAGGACAGTGACAGAATCAAGAGTCAAAAGATCAGTAGTTAAGAAAATAGATTCTAGGGGCTTGAGAGATGGTTAAGAGGTTAAGAGCACTGACTGCTCTTCCAAAGGTCCTGATTTCAATTCCCAGCAACCACGTGGCGGCTCACAACCATCTATAATGTAATCTGGCGCCCTCTTCTGGCCATAGGCATACATTCAAGCAAAACACTATACATAATAAATAAATGAATAGTTTTAATAAAAGAAAGAAAATAGATTCTAAAGCCAAAGTGCCTGGTCTGAAACCAAGCACACAGACTTGCTGCCTGTGTGAGAGATGTTTCAAAGGAAAGTCCACTTCACACCTCATACCTCAGCCAGGAAAGACTGGAGCGCTTACACATAATTAGCATCCAATCAATAGCAACTACAACTGCTGAACAATCCCGTCCCAGGTATTCTGGCACATTTCCAGACTCGTGCTAGCTGACATTTGCCATGACATTCACACTGGTACTTTATGGGCTTAAATACGTTCTAAGGGAAAGTTCATTGTGGTCACGTGTTTTATGCTTCATTTCACACACCTTTGTAATTTGGTGATTTGTGTGTAATCTCTATGGTAACTCTCTAGACATCTGAACAACGGATTAGCGAATCAGGAGTTACTGACTGGGCCGTGCAACAAGCAAGGCTATATATGCTGCCGTGCACTGTGAGGACCCACTGGGAGATTTTCTTAAGATGCACAGTCTTTCTTCAATCTCTCTCTCCATTAGGACTGTGACAAGATCTCATTTCTGTTTGGCCAATAGTTCCTAGCTCAGATGGCTTTCATAAAAGACATTCGATGAGTTCAAAATTTCACACATATAATGGGTTTGATCCAACATTCTTCCACTAATCAACTCTCATAATAATATCAAAACCAGACACAAAATAGTTAGAAGGTCTACAAATCATATGGGATATGTGAAATACTGACCTCTTCTCTGCCCCATAAAACAACTAACTCTTTCTTTCAACATTTTTCTAAATTTTTCAACATTTTTCCCCATCAACCTCTTAAGCAGAGATCAGCTAGATGCTCACTGCCAGACGGAAATGACAGGGGGCAGACGCTCTCAGACAAGACAGTTCATACAAGATGATTGTGAGGGGCCTGAAATGTGGCGTATTTATTACTGATATGAATGTGGGATTGGTTTGTGTTTGAATTCAAGAAGGTTAAAAAAAGATAATGCTTTTACAGGATGAATCTACTTTAAGGGGAAACATAGGAAATACTTGTTTGACATGATTAAATGATTAATTGGCTCAACCAATTAAAGTTGAAAAGGATAAATGAAGATTAACAATTGTCATGTAAGAACACCTTCCTCTCTTTAGAGCTTGAGGTTAGACA
This sequence comes from Micromys minutus, assembly GCF_963924665.1. Taxonomy (NCBI): domain Eukaryota; kingdom Metazoa; phylum Chordata; class Mammalia; order Rodentia; family Muridae; genus Micromys; species Micromys minutus. The sequence continues at coordinate 7,928,501 of NC_137954.1, read as the reverse complement.
GGGGCTCTTCGGGATGAGCTACCCTGCGTGAACACAGGCAGAAGGGTCGGGAGTGGCTGTGGAAGGCATTTCAGATAGAAGGGACATTCTGGGAATATAGGGACCAGATCTGTGTCAAGGTACCCGTGGTTAGGACGCAGCATGAGGTGTCTGCTAGTGTCACGGAAAGCACAGAGCACTTTAGGATTGAAAGGCATCGCGCATGGGACTACAGAAAGAGAAATAAAGGAGAAGGTTTCTACCTGGTGGTCCACTCTGCTAGCATTCAAAGAAGTGGGCGAAAAATTGCCTTGCCCCCTAAAATCATAACCTGGTGAATGAATATAACATTGATGGCATATACTCAAGACACAGTAACATGAAATACAAAATTTTTAAAAAATCTCAGAGTTTCAGTGTTCTCACACAGTTTAGCCAAAAAGACTAGTCAGCAGAAATTAACTGAAGAGAATGAATGGGGTTGAAATTTTGAAAAGGCTTCCATAGGTGACCCTGACTTAGTCAACAAATCTCCAGTAATTCCCAGTTACCCTGCAGGATGAAGTTCCGATCAATGGGCAGGTAAGCAACTTACACTGGGCAGAGATGTGGGGCACCATTCTTTGATCCTGCCACAGCTGGACTGCCATCCCTGGGGAGCAGCCAGAGGCCTTGTGTTCTCTTGGGACTCCCACAGCAACCACTGCCCACTTCACACCTGACGTGAGGAGCAGCAGTAACGCAGCTACGCCAAAGGTCAGATTTGAAGGAGGAACATCCTCGAGAAGATCAGAGTGTGAGAAATCAAAGTCTGCAGACCAGGTTAGAGTCAGCGACCCTGGGTCGTGCCCCTTGGTCACATGGCCTTCGTCAAATCGCTGAACTTCTCTGTGTTTAGTTTCGGCCACCGTAAAATGAGGAGATTGAATAAAGACCATGGAACCTACTATTCCGTAGATTGGCTTTGGTGGGAGATCGAATGGAAACACCAGATCTCAAGCATACTGCAGCTCTCTCGAATGGTACCTATTGTTGCAGGTGATGAAGGAATGGTTTATCCATTCTGACGTGGGTTCCACACAAGCAGCAAACACTGAGGAGGCAAATGCTATTTACCAAGAACAGCTATGCCCTAAGAGGCTTCCAATTCAGAAAAGAAGTTCAGCAGAAATCAATTAAATGGCCTCTCCTGGGTTTCCCACAGTTTACATTGCATTTTAAGTCCACAACTAACTCATTCTGGTGAATTAAAGGGTAAATACAAAAGCACTGAGAAAATAAATTATCGTTGGTGATCTCATTCAGCACTGCGTAGATTGTGACCCCAGGCTGGGAGGTTTAAGATAGGACATAAAGTTGACAATCAAGTGTGGGTGATTTGATTTCCTGAAATAGCACCATTCTTAGATGCTGGGGGAAATCTGACAACATAAAGAGGCTATGGGTAGACAGAAAAATTGAAAAGACATACCCAGCATGGCACCATGCTGCCAATAAACCAGTTACCCTGGTCGTCCTGACTTGAGTTTCAGAAAAGATCTGGTTCTCAGCTGAGAGACAAAGAAACATGTCCTATCAGTCCTAGGAAATCAATCAAGAATGTTTAACTCCCAGACAAATTAAGTTTTGTCGGCTGTCCTAACCAACCAAAAGAGACCACCAGTCTTCAGGCTTCCTGTTTTGGTAGATGTCTTAGTCAGGGTTTCTATTCCTGCACAAATCATCATGGCCAAGAAGCAAGTTGGGGAGGAAAGGGCTTATTCAGTTTACACGTCCACATTGCTGTTCATCACCAAAGGAAGTCAGGACTGGAACTCAAGCAGGTCAGGAAGCAGGAGCTGATGCAGAGGCCATGGAGGGATGTTACTTACTGGCTTGCTTCCCCTGACTTGCTCAGCCTACTTTCTTATAGAACCCAGGTCTATTAGCCCAGGGATGGCTCCACCCACAGTGGGCTGGGCCCTCCCCCTTGATCACTAGTTGAGAAAATGCCTTACAGCTGGATCTCATGGAGGTATTTCCTCTCTGAGGCTCCTTTCTCTGTGATAACTCCAGCTTGTGTCAAGTTGGCACAAAACCAGCCAGTACAGTGGACCATTAAACATGTATCAGAAGATGATCACATAGTTAATCTACAAGGTTTCTATAAACTCCACATTCTTGGTAACATCCCACAGCCAACACTACAGTCCTGATTGCTTCAGGATCACTTTGATGAAAACCTTGTAGCCTGCAGTTAGATATTATCCTACTGAGCCTAGAGGCTCCCTGGGGTTTTTGTAATTGGTTTTAATGCATTTTGTTGCTCTTGTTGTTAAGTGACAGACTTAGGCAAATTTAAACTGCAAAAATAAAGCTGAAGATGCCAGATTACTCAGACTGGGAAGCAAGCATGTTCCCTTCCCCATCCAACTTTCTCCTACAGAGTCCTTTACTCTGGTCAGCAAGCCCAGCTTTCAGATCTTCTAAATTGCATATTGCACATAATCTGCTATAAAAAGGAGTTAATTGTTTCCCAGTAAGTGTGACATTTTCAAGAGAAGGTCCAGCTTCAGTCAGGTACCTCCTGGCCAGTCCACTCTTGCCCTATAAAAGAGTAGATGGGAGAAGAGAAAGAGGATCCTGTATAGAAACTTTATTGTCCAGTTAGAGTTGGCACATTCCCAAAAGAACGTGGGCATTATTCTAGAAGAAAGGCTAAGCATAAGGTCAAGAAAACATTTATATGTATTTTTATTCCAATGTAAACAGGATATGAAGGACGTTTGCTAATTTTAAAACTATACTTTCACCAAACTCAACCCCAGGTCATAAATTTTATGCCATTCAAATCTTATAAGCAATTATACCCCTGACCTTCTCGGCAGCACCTCCAGATACTTGGCTGGAAGATAGTGCGCCTCCCAGGAAGCAACTTCTCCAGGATGAAATACATCACCATGGCTTTGCAACCATATTAATCCTGTGCAGAGCAGCCCTGAGGCTAGAATTACTTTCTTACCATTCTAGGGGTTTCAGTCTGTCTGCAGATAACCAAAGAAGGTTTTGTAATAAATTTTTCTGACTTGAAGTGACTCCATCACACCTATGGCAACTTGATCTTTGACAAAGGATCTAAAAACATTCAATGGAAAAAGGACAGCCTCTTCAACAAGTGATGTTGGTTCAACTGGCAGTTAGCATGCAGATGAATGCAAATTTATCCTTTCTTATGTCCTTGTACAAAGCTCAAGTGCAAGTGGATCAAAGATCTCCACATAAAACCAGGTACACTGAAACTATTAGAAGAGAAAGTGGGGAAGAGCTTAGAACATATAGGCACAGGGGAAATTTTCCTGAACAGAACAACCAATGGCTTAAGTTCTAAGATCAAGAATTGACAAATGGGACCTCATGAAATGGCAAAGTTTTTGTAAGGCCGAGGACACTGTCAAGAGGACAAAGCGGCAGCGAACAGATTGAGAAAGGATCTTTTTGGGCTAGTATCCAATATATACAAAGAATTGTAGTTTTTAGTTACACAGAAGACAAACAGCCCAGTATCCACATAGAAACCACGGGCCTATCTTACAGTTCTGTCTACTAACTAATTGTCTGTCTAGCCAACATGAAACAGCAAGACAGACTCACAGAAATATACAGAAAACTTAATTACATTAGCACTTGTGATGTTTCCTATGAAGCTTTTCATGCTGACTTTGGTGTTTTCAGTGAAGGAATGTTTGAGGTACTGGTTTGGGGGTGACAAAGTCTAGCAAGCAGTGAAGGTTCTATAAACATCTCTTTAGTGAAACAATCTTTCAGAATTGCCTGGTATACTTTTACTGTTTAAAATCATATAATATATAATCTTTGAAAAAGCAAATGTTTCACCCATGTTCATACCAGAAAAACAAGTTTCCCAAAATGTTAGTCATGTCTAAACTCTGTTCCTGGGTGACTGAAGATCTGACTGAGTTCAAGTTCCAGACAGGATACAAAAGAGACCTACAGAAGTCTTCTACAAGACAGAGGGACTGGAAGAAGGAGAAACGAAGGGAAAGGGATCAGGTGACAGCACCTATACTGGCAGGAAAGGCAGACAGAGCAGGATGTCTGGGTGAGAGCCTGCATTCAGTGAAACCTCTCAAAAAGCTGGAGGCAGGCCAGTGGGCCCCAGTGACATGAAGAGCCTGTGAGTCCTGGTGACATTAAAAGAGCAGGGACCCTAATCTGACAAGACCAGCCATCTTTAAATTTAGGTATAGGATGAACTTGCAGTCTCCCATAAAAGCTCTCCCAACAGGATTTAAGGGTTCCTTAAATCCATAACTGGAGGTAGGGATCCTCAAATCCAGTCCAGCTCCTCTCTCTGCAGTCTCTGCTCACACTAGATGGATGTGAATCTCGCCCTTTCTTGGGTTCCCACCCATACAAATCATTGCACCCATTACAGTCTATCCTACTGCCATTGTTTATCTATTCATGCATCCGTTTTCTGAGATAGTCTCAGATAGCCCAGGTACATCTTGAAATTGTTCCACAGACACGGCTGCCCCTGAGACCCTGACCCTTCTGCCTCTACCTCCCAAATACAAGGCTGTAGACATGTACCTTAGTTGGCCCATCATTTTAAGGAAGGAAGAAGAGTTTGCACAGCAAGAAAGAAAATGATTTCCTACTCAGCGTGGTAACATCTCTCACCTTGACTTTCCTTTTGGACAGCCTGACACTGCATTACCTCACAGGCCCCTTCACTCAGCTCTGCACCAAGGCAAGTTTCTCTCCCACCTCTGTGCTTTACAGGACAATGAATTCCCTGCTCTGTTGCTATGGTTTGAATGAGAACTCCCCGCACCCACAGGCTCCTATATTTGAATACTGGTTGTCTATGTGCAGAGATTAGAGAACCTTGAGGAGGCAAGGCCTTTGTGAAGAAAGTATGTCTCAGAGGGCAGGTTTGGATGGTTTATATCCCCCACCCACTTCCTGTCCTGCATCTGTCCTGCCTCTGTGTAGACAACATTGTGACTACCCAGTTTCCTACCTCTGCTTGGTGATACCTTCCCCACCAAGATGGACTCTGTCTCTCTGGAACCATAAGGTAAAATCCCTTCATCCCTAATTTGTTTCAGGCATAGGTGGCGATTGTCCTTTGCTTCCTTGGATCTTTTTTCTGACATGTTCTCCAGTTTAACTTTGTACCCCTCAGTGAATTATGCAGGCATTTGCACAAAGAGTTTTTCCTCCCCTGAGAAGACTATAAGTGACAGATGCTAGGATGATCCAGTTAACTTCATGCCCCCTTTATACAAGGATGGAATGTGATCTTCAGTCCCTGTGCGGGTTAGTCTAATGTGCACAATTAGAAATGTGTGCAGAGCCACTAAACCCAAGCACTATTACTGATGCCAAGTGGTGCTTACTGGCAGGAACCTGATATGGATGCCTCCTCAGAGGCTCTGCCAGAGCCAGACTGATACAGAGGAGGGTGCTTGCAGCTGACCATCAGACTAAACACAGGGACCCTAATGAAGGAGCTAAAAGGGTCTGAAACCCCATGGCAAGAACAAAATTATCAACCAACCAAACCTTCCACCACTCCCAGAGACTAAAACACCAACCAATGAGTTGCATGGAGAGACCCATGGTTCCAGTTTCATATGTAGCAGAGGACGGCATTCTCTGGAATCAATGGAAGAAAAGGCCTTTGGTCCAGTGAAGGCTCATTTTCCCAGTGTAGGGGAATGCCAAGGCAGTGAGGTGGGAGAGGGTGGTAGGGAGAGGGAGAACCTTCATGGAAGCAAGGGGAGAGGGAGAGGGTATGGGATCTGGGAAAGAGGATGACATTTGAAATGTAAATAAGGAGAATATCCAATAAAAAATGGGGAAACAAAAGAAATGTGTGCAGAGACAATCCAGTGATTCCAGTGATGCAGCAGTCTGGACAAGAGAGATCGTATCTGGGCATCTGAGTAATTATGCAGACGGTTCTCAGCTCTCAGCACCTCCCCACCCCACCCCACCCCCGTCTCTCTCTCTCTAATGGTAAAGGTGATCCTTCCTAGAAATAAATCCTGACACTTGCTTTGACTCCAGAGCCCATCTGGAGTATTCCACAAAGCAACAAGCTATCATAAAGAATTTCCCAGCCCTGAACTGTCCACAACCACCACAAACTCGTAAAACCTGATACATAGAGGAGAAGGGAGCCTTTGAGTAAAGAAATGTCCCACCCTTAGTCTGACCCTACCGAAGTCACTCTGATTGCAGTGCTGGTGAAGGAGAGCAAACGGGTGATCAGAGACAGAACTTCTCAGAAACCCAGAGGAGTCTGAGATCCTTTCGCTGATGGATGATGAAAGACACACTCCCGCACATCAAAACGCTTTGCTTTTCTGAATCCAGGGGATTCACTGGACTAGCAAAATTCTTTGTGATAATCTAGTAGAGACATAACCTTTAATCACTGGATATCTGATGTCCTCTCTACGTTGTGATCAAATCCACGTTCCCATCAAAACAACAAATAGGACTGACATATAAAAGTAACTTGAGTGTGCATTCACAACTGAATGCCTGATAGGTACCACCAGCCCAAGTTAGCATGCTCAAATGTCCAGAAAGTCCTGCCCTGTCCCTATTCACTCATTTAAAAGCCACATGCTAGAGCATACTTCATACTTTACATATAAATCCCATGTGGAAAACCACTATACATGCCACAGCTATCACAAAATACCTGTAAAAGGAACGACATTTCCATCTACCACCAGCCCCACTCCATTTCCCCCCAAAAGAATCTGTTTCCCAGCTGTTCTTAAAATGCATCTTAAAGTTAACATATCCAAACTTCACCCCTGAAGCTATTAATGATGTTCTGCTACAGGAGCCTAGCATAACCACTGTCAGAGAGGCGTCACCCAACAACCGATGGAAACAGATCACTGAAGTTGGCCTCGAGAGGTGGCCTCAGATTTTGAGGGTAGAGAGACAGCCCTGGCCTATTCTATTCGTTACCCTTTCAGCCATTACACTGGAGCTTCACTGCCTCTGCTTTTCATAGAGCAGCCTGGGAGGCTCCTCCCTCTCCATCCTCTCCTCCACCGTTGGCCATCTTTACATCCTAGGCTCTGCCTACTCATTTAGATGTCTGCCCACCACCACCACATCTTCACTAGGACCACCTCTACCTGTCCCAGTACACCTCCAAACATAGTCTCTGGAGGCTGGGCAGATGGTCTAGTGGGTAAAGCATGAGGACCTGAGTTTACATCCTCAGCATCAAAAGCCCAGAATGGCCAAGCATGCTTGTGATTGCATTGTCTGGGGGGGGGGGGGGGGAACAGACATGGGTAGTCGAAATCAATGATACTCCCTGGATGTCTAGAACTAGTCCAACGCCGGTGAGCCACAGGTTCAATGGGAGACTGTGTGTCTAAAGGAAATAAAGCTAAGAGCAAGGGAACAAGACACCATGTTCCCCTCTGGCATCTATATGGGGCACGGGCACACATAGACACAGATGCGTGTGGACATATCGTGACATGCAAACGTAATTTTGGAAAGCAAACAGAACCACAACATCTGAGGACAGTGCCTAGGCCTCACACCAGAACCCTGGAGAGTCAGGAACTAAGACAGACAGCGCTGTTTTCCCCAAACAAGAACCTAAGAGATTCCAAAGCACACTGAGATTTGAGGTGCTCTATTCTATACGTATATAAAATGTGTGTGAATGTATGCTCTTACTCATCTATGATCCCCTCTCTGCTCAGTGTCACCTGACACCATCTTTTCTTCACAGCAGCCATCTGGAACTCACAGGCACCTTTTCAATCATTTGTCCCCACATTCCTTCATGTTCCATGCAAATTACATACACTTCCCATGTCCAAAGTTTGGTGTCTGATACACACGGTAAGTATTCGACAAGTATGTGTTGAACAAATGAATCCAAAACCCAACAGCCTTGTCCTCCTCCAGAAGCCCTAGGGGCTGGTTTTGTTTTGCTTCCTTCTGTTTTCCTCTAGAGACTGCCCTTTATCAAGATGTACGTAGGGATCCGCAGTAGATTGTCTCAGAAAGTGGCATCAGACCCAACGAAATGGCTCAGGCCAGCCTATTCTGGCTCCTACAGGAAGGAGTCCTTTAAAATGAGTGGCTCGCAGGAATGTGAAGTAGCAGCCACCTGTGACTCATGTACAGCTGGGTGGCCTTATTAAATCACAGGTAAACTGCCAAGGCATTTCCCTAGAAATGGTCCTGCAAAGCCATAGGGATCTTTGTAGGAGAGACGGGTTGGGGGCTGGGCATTCAGATCAGAGGCTAGGAACTCCCACCACCCACACAGATCCCAGCCTCACCTCCCAGCAGCAAAGGCTCCTCTCTTTAGGAAGAGGCTTCCTTTAGCTAGAGGGATGCCTTTGCTCATCTTTGCTGTGGTTTGTGCTCCATTATCAGGGAGTGTCTGTCCTTGCATTTCCTTTCGGGCTGTTTGCCATCCTCGATTGATTGGTGAATACAGTTCCTCACATCTGCCACACGAGCTGCAGTGTTCTTACTCTGTGCTTCAGTCTGGGCTTGTTTGAGTGATTCCTTCTCAGTAAGAACAAAAAAACGTATATAGTCACATGGGTCAATCTTTCTCCTTAGGGTGTCTGATTATTTTGTGTCAGTTAATAGAAAAGCCTCGTATACTCCAAATAAATAAAAACATTAGCTCCTGCCTCCTTCCAGTGCATCTGTGGGTTTTTGTTACAAGAAAGGTTACAATGTTCATTATCAGCTGTTCCTCTTGGAAAGAAGGCTGAGGAAAGATCAAGTTTGATTTATTAATAAATGACTTACTATTTTTTTTCTGCTTGAAAAACTGTATTTTCAGCATTGAGCATAGTAACTGGTTGGTATTTCGTTTGTAGAGTGAGATAGTACAAGGGTATAGAATGGCACAGGTCACAAGGCATCAGATTTCCCAGAGGAACGTGCGTACACGTGACTGTGGTGCTTTGCTGATGCTTATAAATGTTAGCTCACAGTCAAATGTCAACCAACACCAACGGGTTATCAATAGTGTCAATGGCAGAGACATCAACAGCTCCTCCTGCCTCATACACTCCTGCTAACTCAGGTAATCCTCAGGACAAGTCTATGAGGAATTTCCACTGTCCTCCTAATTTTACAGATAAGAATATTCAGGTACCAAGAGAGGAAGGCCCTTGCTAAGTCTACAATAAACAAATTAGCAGATGCTCTGAGACTAAAGCACTGAGGGGCTTAAAATTTCAACTGTGTCCTCTCCTGTCTCCACAAAAAAAAAAAGTTTCTCTGGAGTAGTGCACACAGACACACATCTTTATTCCCAACACTTGAGAGGCAGAGGAAAGCAGATGTCTGTTTGTTGTGAGTCTGAGGCTGGCATGGTCTGAATAGTGAAACCCTATCTAAATAACATTTTAATAACATAAAATAACACACTGTGGACAGATTAGGAAGAACTTTAGGACGTGTGCAATTAACATCTAAAAGTATTGGGGTATATGTATATTTGTATGGTGTGGGGGAGAGGGAGTGAAGCGTGTTCCAAAACTGGACTAAAGATGTCCCTAGCACCAATTTCCTCACTTGCAATAAGGAAGGACACATTGGACCTATGAGGGTAAAGCGGGAAGTAAATGTGGGGTTTGAATAAGAGTAGCTTCCATTGGCTAATAGATTGGAAAGCTTAGTCATCAAGGAGTGGCACTGCTTGAGAGGGATTAGGAGGTGTGACCTTGTTAGAGGAAGTGTGTTATTGAAGGTGGGCTTTGGGGTTTTAAAAGCCCAAACCAGTCCTGACCCCTCTCTCTCCCTGCTCCCTCCCTCCTCCCTCTTTCTCTCTCTGCCTACGGATCGGATCGGAATACAGCTCTCAACTACTGCTCCAGCATCTGTCTGCCTGCCACCATGCTCCCTGTGATGATGATAATGACATAATAAAACCATAATCAACTAAATGTTTTCTTTTAAGAGTTGGTATAATCATGATGTCTCTTCACAGCAATAGAACAGTGACTAGACAGTAAATCAAATCTCAACATCTCAATAAACTTACCTATTTCCCTCCATATTTTTGAAGTTCAAAATCTCACCATGAACTGCAGTGATTTCCACAAAAGACCTAATGTAAAATGTGCACAGTTAAAGCAGCATTGAAAAATTTGGTCTACACATTGAAGTTCGACATTACATTTCACATATTTAACCTTATATGTTAAAGACTTAGACAAATCTTTAATGAAATTGTTGAAAATAATATTAGCAACAAAATATATGTTTGGGTTTTTTTTTTTAAGACAGTGACTCACTATGCATCCTAGGCTGGCTCCAAACTTATAGGCAGATGCCATCCATGGACTTAGATTATAAATGCCACCATGCCCTAAGATGTCATTTAATAACTAGTTTTTATTTTAGTTATAAAAATGAGTAGAGCTTTTAGATTTAGATTTTAGAGCTGTGTCTTAGTTTCTTTCCTGATGCTGCGGTAAAGCATCCTAAACAAAGGCAAGTGAAGGGAGGAAGGACAAAGGCAAGTGAAGGGAAGAAGGACTTACCTAGCTCATAATTCTAGGTCATAGTCCATTGGGGCAGGGAACTCACACTGGCTTGATCTTGAGGGAGCTGCTCACTCCTTACCCACATTGAAATGGCAAAGACAATCAAATACATGGTAGTGTTCAGCTTGCTTATCCCCCCCCCCCCCAATTTACACAATCCAGAATCCCAGTCAGGGATTAGTGTCATCTCAATGGTCTTCCTGTGACAGTTAACTAATCAAGATAATCCTCTACTGCATGTCCATCTCTCCAGTAATTCTAGATTCTGTCTAGTCGGCCACACTAACCACACAACTGTTATCTTCTTTGCAGCGTAAGATTGGAAGACCTATCTATCCACTGTGGGTAGAACCATTCCCTAGGTAGGGAAGTCCTGGGCCATAGAGAAAGTGAGCAGAACACAGGTCTGCATTTGCCTCCCTCTGCTCTGCAACTATAGGTGCAATACAACCAGCTGCTTCAAGTTCCCAGTGCCTTGATTCCCTACCATGGTAGACTCGAACATAAGCAAAAATCAGCCCTCGTTCTTTAAGCTGCTTTTCTCAGTCTATTGCATCATAGCAACAGAAAAGTAAGACACAAAGGAAAGACAACTTTGCTCCTTTTTTGTTCAAACTTCCAAAACCAGGTAGATATCAGGAAACAAAAAATCACAAACTTCAGTAAAAGCAAGAAGTGACTTGGTATAGCATTTGGAATGGAGACAGATTCAGAAAACATGTTAACATAGAAAAGGAAAGTTAAAGCAATTCGCTCCTCGGATCTAACAAACGGAGACATGGAATACTCTGAGAGATAAAAGGCTGTCCCTAACCAGAACATCTTAGATTTGATAGTTGATGGGCAGCTGCTAGCTTCCCCAGGACTGGAAGGCCCTTGTTTATAATCCAGCTCTGAGGTAACCCCACACCAGCAGCTTGAAATCAACCCCTGAAAGAACATCTGCACAGCCAATACCAGTCAGTGCTACAAATCTGAATTTTGCTTCCTGAGTTGGCTTTTTTTTTTTGGTTTGTTATTTCTTCTGTTAATGTTGTTTGCTCAGCTTTTTCCCCCTAAAGATCTCGAAGATATTTACAAGCATATCCCTGATCCTAAGACCTAATTGTCACCACCCACTAGAAATGTCATACTTATTCTCCAGAGACTCAGGCACAGCAGCTACCAAGGGGGAAAAGTACTGAGAACATTTTGTGTGAATAAGCTATGTACTGAACACCAAGATCCTTCAGATCTACAGCATCAACATTCTGCTTTTATTCCCCTGGTAGGTAAATAAAGATTCTTCTCTGGGAAAATCAACTGCCGAAGAGAGGAAAGTTTTCTCTAAAATAATGTTGGGGGGGCACTCAACAACAAAATGCTACCCGAATCATCTGCCCAGAGTCTGTCAGTCTATTGTTCCCATCTACCCAGTGAGGCAAAAGCTACAAAATCCATTTCTAAATACCTTTCTGCAAGAAGCTACTATAAAATTTGCTTCACGAAAAAAAAAGAAAAGATGACACGAATTCAGGACCCCTGGGAAAGACTCGACGGACATACCCAGAGTGACATTATGACTCTGGCGTGACAACACAGTGCATACTGGGACTGGGAGTCATGTTCCAAGAAGCAGAAGTGAAAAGGGGCTGCGGAATTACCTGGCTGACTAACCTGTGGCATGCTTGAAGAGATTTTACAGACTGTTTAGAGAATGTTGGAAGGCTCCAACAAAGAAAAGGAAAAAGAGGCTGAAACAAAGCAATTACTAGCTCCATGTAACAATAACAAGAAAGTGAGGCAGAAGATGGAGTCACACTACTGCTCAGCACACTGTGTAGCACATTTACACTCATAACTTCCAATACAAACAACACAGGTCTCACCTGAGAAGGGATATTCTACAACCATGACCCCAGGTTACAACAAATGCCACATTCCAGCACGGTAACAGGTTGGAAATTTTTATAGTAACAGAACAGAGAAAATCCTAAATCGTGACACTCTGCAAATACATTACTGGAAACATCTGTTAGGCTGGCCACAGGAGAGCAGGGAAATCTTGTTACAGGCCTCGGGTGCGACCTGATGGCATTCTGAGCCTTTGATTGGTCACTGTTATGAGTCTGTTGATACCTTCCTCCCCCCCCCCCCCGTTGGATATTTTATTTATTTACCCTCTTTCTCTCTCAAAACAAGCAAATAATCAACCCTGAAAACTTTAATTACACTGGGGGAGGTGAGGAAAGGAAAGACTCCCAACTCACAAACATGAAATAAATTTAATAATCAAAGGGCCATTGTTTTCACTAAAGGAGAGAGATACCAAACAACAGCTAAAACCATTGAGATGGCTCTTCTCAGAAATAGACCAGAACAGAAGAAGGGATATTATTGGAGGCTTTGTGTAGTCACCACAAATACTGAAAATAGATCGTCCATCACTGGTGTGTAGAAACCGCCCTGGTGTTCCAACACTCCTGGGATTCCCAGGCTGTAACAGCAGAACAAAGTTTCCCAGTCAGGAGCGGGCCAGGTACAATAGCTCCAGTTAACTACCTGGACATGTCCTCCATCAGTGCTGGGCTCGAAGTGTCCTTAGATAAGAGAGCCTATGGTACATGTGCAAAGAACACATCAGAACCATCCTTCCATTTTATCTTTAAGTCACACTCACCAAATTTCATGCTAGACGGAAACTCATGTGCACCTTGTGTGTTCCTGATTTCATAAAGAGGAAGCTTTTTTCACAAGTTCTTACTATAATTTGTATCGCTGTGTTGAAACATAAAGATAACCACTAGGAGGAAAAAATATTTTATAATAAAGGAGGAGATTACTAGGGTGGGGACTGGGAGCAGACCATATTAAAATAAGAGCCAGAAAACCTCTGTGGTAAGGGAGAAATAAGTAGATCTTCCCAGAATTCGCTGGAGAAAAGAATAAATAACCCAACGGTAATGCTGGTGTAGGGGAAAGAGTTTTCCAGATGGGATGATCTGTGCTACCCAATGTCAACAGCAAAAGATGTAATTGGAAAAAAAAAAAAGGCTGTGTAAGTGTGTGTGAAGAGAGACTAAGGCCTTTGAGTCCAGGGGTTTGCTCTTTGACCAGAACTTCGATCACATCCTGTGAGATTAAGACAATGACCACCATTGTATTTGCATACATTTATGAAAAAATGTTTAAATTTTTTTTCTTTTATCTTTGTTTTTTAAAATAAAATTTAAAAAAAAAAGACTGCATTGGCAGACACAAGGTATTTCCAATTGATTTATTGATCAGCTGTTTCATTGTGACTCAAAACAATACAGGTAATGATTATTTCTCTTGGACTACCACCAAAAGTTTATAGTAATGTACTACCTGTGAAAGACACCACATAGTTTATTCATAGGACTTTGAAGAATCAACAGGAACTGACAAGTCTCCAGCTGTTTAACAAAAGCGGTGTGGATTTCAACCCATTGATTCCTAATGTATTGATACTGTCTTCCTATAGTGAATTATATAACACAATTGTACTTTTAATAAAAATTCTAATTCAACATTGCAAAAAAAAAAAAAAAAAAGACAATGACCACCTAGTTAAACAACAGGAAATATGAAGGGTGTTTCCCATGTGCCCCTAGTGTCTAGTGGAAGAGATGGTCGTTATCTAAGGGGACATTTACACTGAGACTTTACAAGAGTGAGAAGAAACAAGAAGTCCCCTTCTTACGAAGAGACCAACAGAAGCCCCCAAAGGACTTTCCACACCCACCATCCCAGTCCCCAAAAGTCACCAAGGAGAGCTCCCTGATCTGTCCTATGACACTCCAGTGAGTGCAGGGTGAGTCAGCTGCTAATGGGCTGCCTGGGAGAGCTGTGTAAGTAACCCTGGAAGCCAAAGGACAGTAGAAAAGCCACCAGTGAGACTCACAGGTGAGACTGTAAAAGGCCATCTTGATTAGTTTATTGTCTCTAACGAAGGAGGGAAGGAGAGAAAGGAAGTTAAAGGTAGCTGGTAACTACCACTGAGGTCTGTACTTCACATCTGCCTACTCTCAACCTTCCAATCCTCTGCAAAAAAAACAGCACACAGAACCTCTTCTCTTTATCCAACTCTCAAACAACAGTAGCTCGCACTGACCACACTGTAGCCCCAGGGCTCCTGGATCCCAGGTCAGTCCTCCATGTAAGGGGTTGGGGGAGGGGTATCCTACTGTGTGAGGGATGAAGAGGTGAGGAAGGGGTGTCCTACTATGTGAAGAGGTGAGGGAGGGGTGTCCTACTATGTAAAGAGGTGAGGAAGGGTGCCCTACTATGTGAGGGATGAAGAGGTGGGGAAATTACTCTTTGGTAATTTTGCACTACACGTCACTAAGTGGTTTTAGATAATATGTGTAAAATGACATATTTAAAGCCAGTTTTATCTTGGGCTCTGGAATTCTTAGAGAGTTCTCACCACAATACAGATATCTCATAATTTAGAAAGTGGCTAGTTCCTGCAGAAATATAAAGTGTGTTTATTTTTTAAGGTAAAAGTTCACATCAGCCAATTTCTGGATCAAGAATCAATAGAGAAAATGGACAAAATAAGAGAAGGAATGTGGAGGAATGAATATGAGCAAAATACACTGGTATACATGGCGGAAAATACCATAAGAAACCCTCTGTGTCGTCTGCTGAGAAAAGCAAACAGAAACCATGTGATTGGACACACCCACAATCTCAGCACTGAGGTGGCAGAGGCGGAAAGACTGAATTCAGGGCCATCCTGGGCTGCCTCACAGTGAGCCTGCTTTAGGGAACTAATAAAAATATATATAGATATATAAATAAACAAAATGGTTCCATATAAATAAGTCAGTTGTAGATGAATAACATAATTCAAACTGTAAAATTGGTAATGTATATGAATGTCAGCTCAGACTTGGGAAGTATACATATAGTGAAGAGGTTTCATCTGATCTTAAACACTGCTTTGAGATAATTTGCTCCAAAGTAGAAATCACAGTATTTAAAAATGAACATAAAGACACAGAACAGAAGATCCTATAGCACTGTTGAAAAGATGATGTGCGTGGCCACCGCAGTGATCTCTCCTCAGCAAAACAATAGTTCTGCACCCAAAAGCAGCTTTCGGTTGGGCCCGGTGAGTGAAGAAATGTGCACATAGTCAATTCAAGCAGTTTGCAAAGGCAGCTGATCCATAGCTTCCTAAAATAATCGGTCACCGAACGGTGTTAAGGGAGGCAGTCGGCTGTCTGCAGGCCTTAATGAAATCTGCCAGGCAGGTGGCTTTGTTTCCAAACGCAGAAATTGTCCTGATTAGATCAGGGGTCCTCTCTCAGAGACTCACACCGTCTGGGAAGTCTAGCCTCCTCCTGGACACTGAAAAACAACTGCTTCAGCAAAGAGACTCTTTGACGGCCCGGTACCGATATTCAGTCCATTTAGTCAATCAGCGTCGACAACTTTGCTCCCTGGCTTCCTGAGTGGTATCCTCAAGCTTCTTCGCCTTGTTTTCAGTAAATGGGAAGAAGTATTCTGTGTGTACAAACCCATCCCTCGCATCTGAGACTGTGCAGTACTAGATGTGTCTGGTTGCTATTAGACCTGAGGATTCTGTTGTCAGGCACACGCATCCAACAAGAAGCTCTGTGTCTTAAGAATGATGCTCGACTTTCATTTGTACCATTAAGGATTACAGACTTGCTTGCTCTCTTGCTCTTGCCTTCCTGTCCCCCACTCTCTCCCCATTCCCTCCCCACCACATGCTGATGTCCGGCCTTTGCTTCTCTATTTCTCTCTCTATTTCTCTCTCTCTCTCTCTCTCTCTCTCTCTCTCTCTCTCCCCACCCCCACTACCCTCTTAACTCCCCTCCTCATGCCCTGAATAAACTCTATCCTTAAATTACAAACTTTAAGACAGCAGTGTTCAAACATGGATACCCATTAAATAATACCTTGTAGACCTCATCAGTATGGTAAAACTGAACCCGCTGACCAACCATCACTGAGAAGTGTGCAGATGCCTGGCCGCTGGTCTGTGGAGTTGTGTCATTTTTATCTTAAGCTACACAAGCTTCAGAGTATTCCTGGAGGCACTGACTCCAATCTGGCTGCACGCTACAGTCATTCCCATAGCTCTTAGCAGTATTAATGCTAAGGTGAAAACTCAAACAGCTCGAGGCTGAATTGCCTTTCTCAAATATTTAGATGTTATTTAAAGGGAATGGGAGAGTCATATAAGTCCTGATCCTGTACCCCAAAATGTAATCTTACTTGGACATTACTGTCTGAAGGTAAAGTGAGGTCACAGGAGTGGGACTTATTCCACAGTGACTGTCTTTATAAGAGGAACCCAGGACACAGGCGCAAATAGACAGAAGATGGCCACCGAACAAACCATTCATCTACAAGCCAAGAGAGGAAATGTCAGAAGAAACAAACCCACTGACACCTTGACCTGAAGCTTCCGGGCCTGTGAGAAATGAACTCCTGGAGCTGAGGTAGGGCACGCTGTGGTGCTTTCCTGAGGCAGCTCAGGTCGATGGATGCCGGTTCCACCCCTGGGATTCTGACTTCACAAACACGGTTCTGGCCTGAAACATGAGTCTTTTGAATCCTTTCTAGGTGGTTCAAAATTAAGAGCTATTGATCAGGTGTCCTGATGTCCGACCTCATCAGTTTTCTTCTTGATCTTAGCCTAAGACATCCTGGTGGAAACACCTCTTCCCTAAAGTAATCAAAGGCTGTGGCTAAGAAGTTGGGTAGACAATTCAATTTGAGTTTATTTTGTTTTATTGTTTTGTTTTGTTTGTTTTTGATTTGAAAGTTTTACTCTACCCCCATTAAAAACTTATTTAGGAGACTGTGCCACAAAAAATATTTCCCCCCCCCCTTTGGTTGTATTACATGTTTCCTATAATTCACAGATTTATAAGTAGTATTCCTATCCTTCGTACTCACAAGGAACATATTTCTAATGGAAACTTCACATAATTATTTCAAAACATAGAATTTGTTCTCTCTGGTGTTAATTTGCAGTAGAGCAGCTACTTGTTCTTTTTCTTTCATCATGATAGTAGTCACCTGCAGTGGCTTCTGACTCAGACAAGCCTCAGATCCAATCAGTAGTTATAAGACTTTTAAGAGGCTCTATAAACTCTCCAAGCCTCTAGATATTCCCCTTAAAAGAAGTAGGTACATGATCATTGGCTCTGTCCCTACTCTTTGTTGACGAGGAATAGAGAAAGGTAGAGGCTGGATGAAAGCCATGTCTGGAAGCTGCCTGAACAGCTGACAAGCCCTTCTTGCCCTGCTTAGATATTACTTGGAGAGAAATACATCTCAATCCAGTTTGAAGCTCTCTGTCTTCACTACACTGTATGGCAGGAGCAAGGCTGTCCATATTCTAACCACTGTTTGGAAACAGTTTGAAAAAAGGAACCGTGTAAGATACTCGTTAGAATTAGGCAGTTACAATGAAAGCTTCAGGACATGTGTGGATGGCTGGGACTAAGACAGTATAATTGGGAAGTTGGTTAGGGTACAATCTGAAGGTGTGATCGGCAAAAATGAGGACAAGCTGCTGTAGAGAGAAGACTCGGCGATGATTCCCAAGGTTCTTGGTAGACAGAGCCACTCTTGACTCGTAAAGATCCAAGAAGTTGAAAAATGGATAAATTTGAAGTATGGGTGAAACATGACTGGGTTGTGATAGTTATGTCCCTTTACCAGAGACAACTTGGGAGCCCCTTCTCTGCCACCAATCTCAGGATCTTACCAGACTAAACGGAAATCCGGGAGAGCATAAGTACCCGAGCAACGCTTTTCAAGGTTAGGCGACCTGATGGAGCTCTAAGTGCCAGTCCCCTGCTGATGACAAGGACAATAATTCTCTCTCTTTTCCTTTGCTTTATTTTATATCCCTTTTTCTTGGAGACTAAGTTCTTCAATCCTTTTGTAAAATGCTGGATTTATCTCTACTTAATCTTCCATTGTTACTGTGAAGTTTATGTTTGTTCTAGAAGTCGGCAGATGCTTCAAGAACCGAACAAAACTCTTAACAACAAATTCGGCCAAAGAGATGGAAGATCTGTGAAGTAAAAACTATAAAATGTTGATGAAATGAAGATACAAATAGATCCAGGTTCATGGATTGGAAAAATTAGTATTGCTAAATGTCCTTTCATTTCACAGTATCATAAAAGTTGAATGCAATCTCCACTGAAATTTTAATGTTTTTTAAAAAAATGTAAATTTAAAAAAATCGTAAAAGTTACATGAAATCTCAAGGGAATTAAGTAATAATACAAGTTTGAAAAAAACAAAAACAAAAGTGGAAGTCTTCTCCACTTCTTCATCTCTAAATTCAGCCCAGTGGAACAGTAGTTTAGATGGTGCACATTGGCATAAAAATGTGTAACTCTCCAGAACAGAACAGAAAACGCAAATTACACTCAGCTAGTCTTCAACATGGTGCCCGGATACTGGATGGGGAAAGAACACTTCTTCAATAACACATCAGGAAAATTAGATACGGAATTGGATCTTTATCTCATACAAATCCGAAAAGCACCTCAAAACAAATAAGTCTTTAAATCCAGGACAGGAAACGACAAAACTACGAGGCGAAAACCCAGGGGGAAAGTACCCGGACATTGATCTAGGCAATGAAGTTTGAACATGATCTATAAGCAGGGACAGCCAAATTACAAATGGACTAGTTGGTTTGCATCACCCCGAAACAGAAAGGAAAGCAACGAAAAGAAAAAAAGGAAACACCCTTTAGAGAAAGAAGGAAGTCCTGGGAGAAGATGTTGCCGTGAGCGTGGCCATGCCTCAGTCATGCAGAGATGGCAAGGTCTTCCTGGGCCCGTGATGTTACGGAAATGGACAGAGTGTGCAAAAGCAATCTCTCAGAGCTGCTTCCCCTTTCTGACAGTTGCAGGCTGAGGCCCCTCCCCTCAGGAGGCCTCCTTCTGAGATTAGCTAACCCTCCCACCTACTTCAGCTGTATATAAACCTGCTCTTCCATTCCAGCGTGTGACATACTCACCACTAGCCATTCTGGAACATCTCCATCAGAACAAGAGGCCCAACCAACCCTAGCTTTTCTGTCTGTGTGGCTTTGCTTACTCATCCCCCATCCCCCCACTTAGGC
Organism: Micromys minutus; assembly: GCF_963924665.1. Classification (NCBI taxonomy): domain Eukaryota; kingdom Metazoa; phylum Chordata; class Mammalia; order Rodentia; family Muridae; genus Micromys; species Micromys minutus. The sequence continues at coordinate 7,908,809 of NC_137954.1, read as the reverse complement.
TCATCCCTAAGCAGTACAGGTCATGGGGACAGTCTATAAAACTGAAAAGATGTTTGCAAAGCAAACTTCTGACAAGGAGTTGTATCTAAGATGCTTTGGCTAACTCTGATAGTTCAACAGGTAGACACACTAAAGAAACTCCAATTTTAAAATACTCATGTGAACGTATCTCATGTTCTCCATGGTGTATGCTGGTAGAAATAAGATGGCTCCCTAAAAACTGTAGGTGCAAAAGACATACTAAATTTCCTGTAAGTGTGTGTGCTGTGTGTCCCTGACACAGATCAGTATCCAGGAACTACATCACTTACACTTACAATGGGTGAAAGTATTAAAAAAGAAAAAAGGAAAGAGAGGGGGCTCATAGGAACGTGTGTCTCTATACAGTAAAGTATTATTATTAATCTATAGTATTAAATAAATATTATTAAATAAAAATAAATATTAATAAAAAATAAAAGTATTAAAAGTGACTGAGTTCGAAGCCAGCCTGGTCTACAGAGTAAGCCCCAAGGCAGCCAACATTCTACTGAGAAACATTATCTTGGAAAAGCAAAGAAAGAAAAGCACTAAGAAGAAGAAAGTGGAAGACCTGGGTATTGTGTCTCTTCTTAAGCCCTTATTTCTCATCTAGGGGAACAAAGGTAATCCACCAAGTGAACAGCTGCCCGGCACGCAAGGCGGAGGCCGGCTATTACTTACTTGCATTCTATTTTGTGACATACAGAGCCTCTCGACTCCTAACACCTAAAGTTGTGGTTTCTTAAACCAATGTAGTAAACTCTTTTTGACCGGTCACTTCAAAGGCATCTCTTCAGAGTCATGTGGGAAGTCTCCTGTAGCAGTGTGAGCTTGCTAAAAGATCCAAGGTGGCACATATCCAGTTCGGACCATGTCAGCCACTGTTAGGTTGCTGGTGTCAGTACAAAGCAGCCGTGACCGACGTGACTTTACTTTGGAAGTTCTGTTCTCATGTGCACAGATTTCCCATGCACGACTCCATGCTGATCGATACCAGGAGAGCGGCCTTCTCTTCCCTCTTATGATATATGCACAGAACAAATGGCTATTAGAGAGAACCGTTAGAGGATGTTTGGCTCCGTAAATGCTTTTGGTGTTAAGTATATGAGGCTCCTCACCTCTTCTTTCCTCTCTTCTCTGGCTACAGATGAACAAAGTAGAGAAAAGATGAGCTGCTGCAAGCCAAAGAAAGAGAAGCAGGCGAGGAGAGGCAGGTGAGGAGGGTTTCCACACCCCTCACTTTTATTCACACCCTTTGCCGAACTTGCTGGAACTCCTTAGAGCCTACAAGACACTGGGAGGAATTTCCACAGAGGATGCCAGTGAGTCATTGTGACTCACCGCACTGGGACAAGCCACCCACTCTGGTCAGCTAATAACCAGGGAAGTCACTTCCAAAGTGAGAAGAGGACCACACAGCCTTCCAGACAAAACACAAGAGAGAGAACTGTCCCTCACCATGAGAAACACGCTGGGAGCCGGGGTTTCCCTCCAGTGTGTCTACAAGGCTGCTAGAATAAATGTATAGATCCCAAAGCAAGAGATGTATATAAAACAAAGTCATTGTCACATAACAAGGCTGAGAAGCAGCTGATGCCTGGAAACTACTATAGTCGTGACGGCAGTTTAAGAATTAACAAGTCACAGAGGCACATGCATTGACAACCACAGGCGCTCGTTGAGTCTGACATACGCCTGCACCTCAGGGCTCCCGCTGCAAAACGTATTTTAAACTTTAAAAGTAAAAAAGCAGAAATTTCAGAAAGAAGGGCATCATCTGAATGCACTCAATGACTATCCACGTTTCTCATTTTTCCAGATGTTTGCTAGACATGCTTACTTCTGCGTTATTCATGGCAAGGTGGGTAATTAATAATGGCTCCCTTCGTGTCTCCTACTGCTGTAGCATCTGAACGGTTGACACGCTTAATAAACAGCATGTGTGTGGCCCAGCTCTGCCTCGGAATTAAACAGACATAAATAGTGACTCATGCATCATTTCAATTTTGAAAACAGTTCTCGGATACATTTGTACATTACGGTGTCATCATATCGGTCTTCTTATATTTTTCAATCGAGGGAGTAATGTAGTGTAGGCGGGAGTGAAGGGTACTTGAAAACACTTTCGGTATCTGTGGGGGTGAGAGCCAGCCCAGCGCAATAATGTTAGCACAGAGTCTAACCAGAGTCTGGAATTCTACTCTGCACATACCGAAAGTACTGGCTAGTGTCTATCTTGATAATTTCTTTACAAATAAGATAGATTGGAGATGATATATTTTTGGTAAATACCTGTCTGAAACTCCTAGTAACTCCTTACAGTTAACATTTAGCATAAAATACACAACCTCTCTCTGTCTAATGCTGTGGAATACAAAGCCAATTGATTTTAATGTTGGCAGTTAAAGCAATAATACAAAACAGAAGACACTTCTTGTATAAAACTAACACAGCAGTTTGAGTATTCAGCCACAAAACAGATCAGGAAAATTTTTAAATCAGCTTACAGGAAGTGAGATTTCTGCTACACCATGTGTTTAGTTAAAATGTATCATAGGATGACTGGATTCAAAAGCACCATGTCAAGAGTCAAGCCTCAAGTACACAGTCACCTCTGGTCCTAAATTTAAGCTTAACGGTATACATTTTCCATAAAATAGATCCTTCACCGTAGTTCCTGAAAACGTAAAAGGTATTCCTGCTTTGCCTATTTTCACACCATCCGGACATAATATCACTAGTGTTAACGGCTGGGTATATGCCTACCACAGTCCTCAGAACTTCTATAAAACTAATTATAAATTAAAAAAACAAGATGACATTAAGTTGGGAGGTGCCATAGAGTGGACCAGGAGCAGCCAGAGAAAGGGTAAAGAATGAAGATGATAAAATGCCTTTTAAACATTTAGGAAATTATCAATCAATAAATAAAAATATTAAAATTAATTATAAATTTAACTATTTAATTTATATGTAACATGACCTTAAGTTTCTCTGTAATATGCAAAGATGTTGCTACCCCTCTTAGGACAAAATGAAACCACCTACCCCATAGGGAGTCTATTAATATCCCACCTAGCCATACTTGAATCATGTGTCTTAGCCATGGGAAAAGGAGTCCACTGAGAATCCAATATTCCAGTCTTTTCAAGTGAGTCAGAAATTTTTCTAAATCTGGCAAAGCGTAGCCACTTCTCTAGATTCTTATAAAGGCATCCTGTGAGTTGACTTACATAACACCTGGCTGTTTGCCTTGGAAAAGGCAAGATTAGTTGGTAGGATGCCATTCCTATGTTCCAATGTTTCCAGCATTAGAAAAAGACAGAAGGTAATCCTCAGAGATATCAGAATACATCAGCCAAATTCTTGTGTGGCTCTTGCAATGTCACCGAAGAAGGTGAATACACCTATGGTAAGTGGGGGATGGCATAAATGCTGAATTGATTAGATTAGAAAAGCCCATTCCCTTCCAGGTCTGTCTCTGACTTCTTGCAGAGAAGGTCTAAATATGGTAGCATCCTTCAACATAACTCCAACAGCAGCTGTGGTCAGTGAAACAGATACAAGTTCCTTGCTCTCCAAGGTCATTTCTTAAAATAGTAGGTTAGGGTTGAGAAGGCAGGTGGGCAGAGATGTGGCTCAGTGGGTAAAGCACTTGCCACCAGGCCTGATGACTGGATTTCGATCCCTGGAACCCACAAGGTGGGAGAGCAACAGTCCCTCTTGGGACCTAAAAGTTAGTCCCAACTACCAGGAAAGGAAAACATTAAGTCAAGGAAACCTCTGAGTATGCTGTATTCCCTGGGGAAGACATTTCTTCTGAGAAGCCGAACACTGGTGACCACTTAAGCTCAGTGGTTAGACTTGAAGCACCCAACCCAAATGCAAGCCAACTTTTCTCACTGAGGCAGCCAATTTTAACATCCCCTCCCCGCATACCTCTGTGACATATAAATAAATCTTCCACATATTTTTACCTTACTACAGATATTTTTGTAAATACTTAGCATTTTCTGTATCAGAAACTGTGTTGCTGATAATGTCCTAACCAGTGTGTTCATAAATTACAGACTGATAAGAACTATATCATAATGAACACATCAGGACAAAAAAAAAACAGGAAGCATTCTTCGTCTTTTTATTCATTGCTGTACTTCCTCTTTATTTATCCATCTGTGTTTTGTTTTATTTATTTTCTCATGATCACACAACCTTGAGTAGGCAAAGCAAATATTCTCCAGCCCTTTTCCATCTTAAAAACATACACAGTGTCTACATTCTCTTCATTTATTCCATTCATTTATATATACTATATATTTATAATATATATTATTTACTTATAGACCGGCCCCTTTATTATAGAGAACCTAAATATACCATCTATAAAAGCCTGGTGTTTTTAACTAGCCATCCTCAGAACATCACGAACATGTTACTACCCATGATGCCCAGAATGAGTCCATACATCCCAGTGGCCACCTCACCCTGGCTCACAGGGTTCTGCACAATGTGTAAATTGCAAGGACTGAAGCCAGCCCTGGTCCTGGGAGACTTCACCTCATCAAACTGCCCTAGCCCAGTGCCTCTTAGCTCCATGGTCTGTAAGCCGTTGACAATTGTGGGATTGCTCCTCGTAAGGCTGTTATAGGATGAAATGGGGCAGAAAGCATAAAATACTCAATATAATATATAACAGAAAGAACAGACCGTGCAGATTTCAGCGGCCATGACTACTGTTGTTAGGATTACCATAACTCAGATTAACTACAACATAAAGGTCAATCCTACCAGAACCTCACCATTGTCAATACCAATCAAAGGTTCATCCGAAACGATGCTTGTGGTGACCTGAATGCCTTCGATTTCTCAGCAACTAAAAGTTCGTCAGGCTGAGGCTTTTAACTGAGTCATTAAGAACACATTCTACTCCTACGAAGTTCAAGCTCTGTTTCTAGTTCTTCTGTCTGGCAGCACATAACCATCTGTAATTCAGCTCTGGGGAATCTGTCTTAGTAACTGTTCTGTGGCTGTGAAGAGACACCATGACCAAGGCAACATTCAATTGATAGCTTGCTTGCAGTTTTTAAGGGTGAATCCATGACCATCATGATGGGGGACACAGCAACAAGGGGGAAGCACTGGGGCAGTCGCTGAAACCTCAAGGCCTGCCCACAGTGACACACCTCCTCCTAATCCTTCCTAAAATGTCCCCAACTGGGAACCAGATATTCAAATGTATGAGCCTATGGGACCATTCTCATTCAGGTCATCACAGAATCCAACATCCTTTTCTAACACATATATTGTGCACATACGTATATACAACCAAACACTCATACACACAAAGTGAAAAAGAAGGAAGAGGAGGAGGAACTGGAAGAAGAGGGAGAGGGAGAGGAAGGAAAAGACAACAAGGACAGTAGAAGTGATCTTTACTCGGTCTGTACTTGTCTTTACATATGCTGAGAACTGCTAGCTCGAGTGTTTGCGGGATAGCTGAGCCTATAGAATGCAGGAGCATTAACTGGTGGGAGCCAAGACTGTGTAACTACTGCTGAACTGTGAGATACCAATTTAAAGTTTGTAAACATCCTGATAAGAAAGGACTGCAGCAGCCAGCCAATGTCTTAAGAAAGAATTATTCTTTTCCTGTTGCACTTTAACCCCAAGAAAATCCTGGTGGAAGAGATGGAACCAGAGGAAATAAACATGGAAGCTAAGCGAACAGAAGCAGGTCTTCAAGGGCACGTGCAGCACTGCTTCTCCTGAAGAGATTAAATTTTTAAAAAAATAACTGTATTTGTGGACATTTTCTCTGTTTAAAGTTCATTGCCTTTGTGTAAAAGCTCATTTAATTCTCAAGATTAAACGTGTATCTTCTGCATGCCAATATTTATAATCAAGGCACACATTCTTACCACAGCTAGACATTTTTAAATTTTAGGAAAAACAGCGATTAAGAAAAGGGACTGTTCTTATTTCATGGCTTCCTTGTCATTAAAACACTCAACAGCTGGTAAATATTTAACATACCCTGAATGTTTGACTATTAATTCAATAGAAACCATATTTGCAGAAGAAATACACTCACTAGATCTAAAAGCACAAGCATATCTTTAATTAATCTCCCTCAATCCTCTCTTACTGGGCCAGGATATTAATTGCTCAAGAATCAAAACATGAATGGCTCTTATTCTTTGTCTTGCTCTATGTCCTCTTTTGGAAAACAGCTGTCATAAATTCATAGAAAATGTGCTGATCACTTGACACATCATTTATACATTCTTCTAGAAGGCCAGGACTCCAACCATGTGTGTCTGTCTCCTTTACAGTAGCCATTCTACGCATGACTATGATGTTATAATCATGGGACATCGGTGCTACCTTCATATCTCACTATGTACTTGTTTTACTTTGCAACTATTCCACTGATTTAACACTTAACAAAAGTGCTGTGATACAATGAAACCATTATTCGATTCACAACAAAGAAAGGAAAACCGAGTTTCTATTCAGGAGCTAGAAAACTAGTAACAATTCGTGATTCTACAAAGGAAAACTCAGTCTTCCTTTGGGCTTGGTTCTCTTATCTGGTTTTGCATCTCAGACTACATTGCAGTGCCCAGTCTCCTCTGGTTTCCCAAACCAGTCACTTGGCATCCAAAGCACCAGAGCGAAATATGATACAAGCCAGTCTTCCAGGAAACATTCTAAGACAGTGTGAGACAGTTGGCCTTTGTATGACATCATGTGAGAATAGCTGGAGTATTTTGAACAGTGTCACACTGACTACATTATATGAAAAAGTATACATAAGGGACCACTGACAAATTTTGAGTTAAGAGCCAGAAATATTGGAAGACAAACAAGATTCCAGTTGCCAGAGACTCTCTGCCAAGGGAGGGATGATCTGAGATATTTGCTGAATCCTACAATGATCCTATGACAAATGTATCGTTATCTTCATTTTCAAATAAGAGAACCAGAGCAGAAGAGAAGCCAAAGGACTTCTCCTTATACATAGTGTAGACAGGATTGCAACACATGCTACCTGTCTGAAAAGGCATCTTTCCTTCCCCGAGACTTACCACAATACAATGTATCTTGTACCAGTATTCTATCCACACTGGTCTTTAAGGACCTCTTCTCGCCACAGTCACTGAGAATCAGACACCGCAGAAGCAGCATCTGAATACAGACTTCCCAGTGCTTGGAGGTCCACAATATGACCTTAAAATTTTCATCTAGAAGGAACATTAAGTCACTTCCTCTCTTGTTTACTAAGTTATTACAAGACATATGTCCATGTCTGCTTTAGGGGATGTGGGACATGGTATCTTGCCCTGTATCAAAAAAGCAGAAAAGCAAGTACTTCAGAAGAGATTTGACAATAATCATAAAGGGGTCAGCAAATGTGGTGTTCAAATATGGAAAGACTGTTGAACATTGGCAGGAGAGTCAAGCTTCCATGGGTTAGCTATGTGGAAGAATCATGAGTGTGTCTGGGCTCCAGTAGAAAAAATATATGCTGTTTAAAAAGTGTGCTCTGGGCATCGGATTCCGACCCCATGGTGCTTTTTTATGACTGTAAACTGTAAATAGCAGGTTGCAATGCAAAAGAATTCTGACCTGTGCAGTAAAGCTTAAATTCATGTACCTCCCTTAAAGCAACAGAAGTTGGGTTTGCTTTGTGTGTGCATTTATCTCAATAATCTTTAAAATAATTGTGATGGGCCCTTAGATGCCTTAAAATGACTTCAGCACCCATCTAACTCCTTAATTAAGCAAAAAGTCCTCACTGTAAACATTTTTGTGTGAGGGTCATGATTTTAAGTTTTTCCAATTCCTCTTTTAACTAGACTATTATTTACATAATGAACATAAATTTTATGACAGTTTCAGGTGATTATAAAAAAGTTGTAAAAATAGTACAGAAAATTTACATCCACTTAACATTCAATTTCCCCGTTAAAATTTACATATACTTTACTGTTATTTCCAATTTTCAGACTGTTATAGTTCCCTAGTAACTAAGCAAAAGCCTATCTCTATATCTACTTCCCCAGTTTTAAAGCAACATGCTTTTCTGATCCCAGAATCCAAATAGGATAACACATCACACACAGTTAACCTTGTAGAACCATCTGAGGAATGTCTATCTGGTATTTCTCTGTGATCACATTGTGACTGTGGGTTTTGAGGGGAATGACATGCTTGCCACATGCTTTCCATATCCTATAAAGAAATACAAGGTTTCCAGTTTCCATCTGTGCCCCGGAGCTGACCCTGCGCCACAGCTCTCCGTACCCACAGAGCTGGTCTCCCAGGACTCCTGACACACCTGCAAGCACAGCTAAGACTTCTGCTCCAGGACACAGGAACTGAGGAGCTGACTGGAACAGGATCCTTCCGGTTCCATCTGCACTCTAAAGCTGACCCTGTGATGCAGCTCTCCATACCCAAATTCTGCCTGAAGAGAGCGGGTCCCCCAGTAGTGCTGACACACAGGCTTACAGGAGGGTCAAGCCACTGTCAGAATCAGCAAGACGAGATAACAAGAGGCAAGTCTAAGAAATAAAACAACAGGAACCAAGGCCACATGGCATCATCAGAACCCAGCCCCCCCCATAGATTGTAAAATGATCTTTACCAATACTGCATCTGATAGAGGATTAATATCCAATATACACAAAGAACTCAACAAGTTAGACTCCAGAGAATCAAGTAATCCTATTTTTAAAATAGGATACAGAACTAAGCAAAGAATTCTCAACTGAGGAATATTAAATGGCCAAGAAGTACCTAAAGAAATGTTCAACATCCCTAGTCATCGGGGAAATGCAAATTAAAACAACCCTGAGATTCCACCTCACACCAGTCAGAATAGCTAAGATAAAAACACTCAGATGCTGGTGAGGATGTGGAGAAAGAGGAACATTCCTCCATATTTGTTGGTTTGCAAGTTGGTACAACCACTCTGAAAATCAGTCTGGTGGTTCCTCAGAAAATTGGACATAGTACTACCTGAGGACCCAACTATACCACTCCTGGGCATATATACAAAAGATGCTCCAACATATAACAAGGACACATGATCCACTATGTTCATAGTAGCCTCATTTATAATAGCCAGATGTTGGAAAGAACCCAGATGTCCTTCAACAGAGGAATGGATACAGAAAATGTGGTACATTTACTCAGTGGAATACTACTCAGCTATTTAAAAAAATGACTTCATGAAATTTACAGGCAAATGGATGGATCTAGAAAATATCATCCTGAGTGAAGTAATTCAGTCAAAAAAGAACACACATAGTATTTACCCATTGATAAGTGGATATTAGGCAAAGAGCTTGGAATACTCCTGATACAATTCACAGACGACATGAAGCTCAAGAGGAAGACTAAAGTGTGGATGCTTCAGTCCTTCTTAGAGGGGAAACAAAATAATCAAGGAAAGTAGAGGGTGGGAGGTGCTTTGGGGGAGAGGAGACAGAAGGGCAGAGTCGTGTATAGGAGGAGATAGAGAAGATGTACAGAGGGTCAGGAAATCGAACAGAGGTGTGTAGAAATGGGGGATGGGAACTGAGGGTAGCCTCCAGAAAGTCCCAGATGCCAGGAAAGCAAGAGCCTCCCAGGTCCCTATGGGGATGGCATTAGCTGAAATACCCCACAAAGGGGAGGGAGAACCTGTCAAGACCATATACTGAGGTTAGGCATGCCCCCCTCCCCAGTTGACAGATGGGGGTCACCCACCCATCTCCAAAATTTTAACCCAGAATTGCTCCTGGCTAAAGGAAACACAGGGACAAAGATTGGAGCAGAGACTGAAGGAAAGGCCATTCAGAGACCGCCCCACCTGGGGATCCATCCCACATGCAGACGCCAAACCCAGACACTATTGCTGATGTCAAGAAGTTCTTGTTGACAGGAGCCTGACACAGCTGTCTCCTGAGAGTTCTGCACAGATGTGATGCTCAAAGCCAACAGCATACAGTTCACCAGGACCCCGGTGGAGGAATTGGGGGAAGGACTGAGGAGCTGAAGGGCCTTATCTAACATCAATTGTGGAGAAGGTCCGTGGTCCTGTGCTTGATGCCCCTGTGTAAAAGAATGTGAGGGCGGTGAGTTGGGAGTGGAGCATTTGTGCCTATGATCACTTCTTCACAAACATGTGCCAATAAACTTTTCCAAATGCATCCAACTCCAGCCATATTGAGATAACCGCAGAAATATGATACTCAAAATCTAAACTGTAATGAACTGCATGGCCCTTTCCAGTGGATTATCCATGAACTTTCATTCCAACAAGAAACCTGGCTCTGAACAGCCACCACTTCATTGCTGAACTGTTTGGTTCCAGTATAGATATACAGTGGGGTCAAGTCAGTAACCCATCCCCTTACAAGAAGCAACATTTTCAATGAAAGCAAGTTGTTTATACTTAGCTTCTTCTTCACCTTTATTCTTCTAGTCTATTTTTTTCCACAGTCATTTGAGGCCACCGCCTTCTTCTCCCTTTTGTAACATTGTTTCATACATGGCTAATACTATCATTATTGCTTTTACTATCACTATTGCTTTACCATTTTCTACACTGACCCTCAAATCCCCTGACCTTCTAAATGATTTTTAATTTGTAGACATTAAAGCTCATTGATAAAACTATAAGTTATGAAGTTATAATGATTTTAAGGGATACCTATCATCACATTTTTACAGTCGCAGTTTCAAACAGAAAACTCAAAATGCTTTCAACTTCAAAATGTCCTGTAGTTCACGTGCTCACTCCTGCCCTCAGACTCCCACCAAAGCAGAGTCGCTGAAGTGTTTGAAGAACGTAATTAGAATCATATGCTACACAGATTTCCATATAGATGTATGCATGTAAGATTCATCCATGTCGTCTGTGGTTTGGTAACTCGTTTCTTCCTGTCACTGAATAATACTTATTTACATGGACATATCACAGCTCATCCATCCATTGACAGACACCTGAGTTGATTCCAGATTTCATTGATTGTTTTAAAATGAAACTTCCACAAACATTCTTGAGTTTTTATGTAGGCATAAGCTTTCAGATCAATTTGGCAAATACCTAAGAATGTAAGCTCTGGATTTTATAAAACTAGTTAGAGCACTTTTAGCTTGTAAGATTATTTTTAACTGGCAATCTGTTTTCCAGAATGACTACCATTTCCTGTTCTCATCATCAGTGAGCAAGGGTTCCTGTTGCTTTGCACCCTAGTGTTAGTGCTATGGGGCACATTTTCACTTCGTGTTGTTGGACTTTAGCCATTCTGGTGAATGTTTAGTGTGAACAAGATGTTATAATTTTCATTTCCGTGATTACAATAATGTTAAGAAATTTTATACGCTTCTTTGTCTCATACGTAATATGTTATACACACATGTGTCTGTATGTATATAACACATATGTATATATGTATAATGGAAACTGAACCAAAGAGATTATGAGTTTGACCCCGAGGTCAGTCTGAGTCAGTGGGGCAGTGATACTTCAACACAAACGCACACACACACACACACACACAGAGAGAGAGAGAGAGAGAGAGAGAGAGAGAGAGAGAGAGAGAGAGAGAAACAGAGATAGAAACAGAGACAGAGACAGACAGACAAACAGACACATGTGCACGCACGTAGGGGGAGGAAAAAGAAAAGGAGAAAAATAAAACAAATTGTGAATACACACACACACACACACACACACACACACATACACACACACACACACACACACTATAGACAGATTGGAAAGATAAAGATGGGGGAAGAAGAGGAAAAAGAGAGGAGAGAGATTCTCTCTAGTGCAGTATATGCCCAGGTTCTTATCCATTATTTAACTGGAAAGGTAGTAACTCTAGAGAATAAGTTCTTTCCACAGGCACTGACAGATATTTAATTTCCTGTCACTCTTATTCTGGGGTGGTCCGTACACTGCTGTTTGAGCAACCCTTCTCTAAAGGTAGCACACCCAATGATTGCATTATCTGCTCTCTGAGTTGTTGGCACTGGCCCACTGATGTTGATCACAATTATACCAACAGTTCCTGAGTACTGACTGTGCGCTACAGTGACAGTGATACTGATCACAGCTATGCCAACAGTTCCTGAAGGCTGACTGTGTGCTACAATGATAGTGGTGATGATCACAACTATGCCAACAGTTCCTGAGTGCTGATTGTGTGCTACAGTGACAGTGATACTGATCACAGCTATGCCAACAGTTCCTGGAGGCTGACTGTGTGCTACAATGATAGTGGTGATGATCACAACTATGCCAACAGTTCCTGGGTGCTGACTATGTGCTATGGTGACAGTGACAATGATCACAGTCAGCCATGCCACAGTTACTGAGTAATGTCCGTGTGCTGCTGTGTACACTGTGTGTGCTTCATGGCATCTTTCATTTATTCAGCAGAATTCCTCTAGAAGTTAGGGACATCCAGTGACTTATAAACAAGGACCCCCACACATAGGTAACACTAAGAAAATAGCCCATGTTTATAGTTAGCAACCAATTGACGCACTATAGAAAGCAGTTAAGAGCCCAAAGCCTGTGGTCCCGCTCGGGAGAGAACACCCATCCTGCCTGAGAGCCAGAAAGCTAAAAAGCTAGAAATAACTTCTATTCTTCCCAGTTCCAAAAAAAAAAAAAAAAAAACTCCATCTCAGATACAAATTAGTCACTTTGGAAATGACCAAAGAGGGCGGAAATCATCACTATCTATGAACCAGAAATAGAACGACACTTATGTGCCACAAATAACTCACAAGCAGTAAAAAATAATGTTATCTCGGACAAAAAATGCACTCCCACTGACTAAGGCACAGAGGAGTGGGCCATGCTCACCTCAAGGATGGACTACTCAGACCGAGGGAGATATGGCCACCTCTAAGTCACAGCCACCGAATGACATCTACACCCCCAGTTCTGTGTCGACTCTGCTGTCAACTGTCACGCCCAGAGCTGGCGCATCTCGTTCCTTGGTGGTTTAGAGAAGTCTCCCATTGCTAGTGCTGTGAGTTCAGATTACTCTGGAAACCACAGCAACAAAGACTTCTTTTAATGTTTGTCAAAAATCTTTATTTTAATTTATTTACATCCTAATTACTATCCCCTTCCCAGTCCCTCCTCACAGAGTCCCTGCCCCCAGTCCCCACTCTCCTCCTCCTTTGGGAAGGTGGCCCCCCTGGGCCTCCCCCGACCCTGGCACATCAAGTTTCTTCAGGATTAGGGTCATCCTCTCTCACTGAGGCCAGACAAACCAGCCCTGTTGGGGGACAGATATCAGACTACAGCCTTCACTCCAGTTGTTGGGGAACCCACATGGAGACATCTCCTACATACGTGCCCAGGGCCTCAGTGCAGCCTGTGTGTGTCCTTCGGTTGGTGTCTCAGTCTCTGAGATCTTCAACGGTCCAGGTTGGTTGACTCTGTTGGTCTTCCTGTAGGGCTTCTATTCCCTTTAGGGCCTTCAATCCCCGCCCCCCCCAACTCTCCCTTAGGGGTCACTGATCTCTGTCCAATGTCTGGCTGTGGGTATCTGCATCTGTCTCAGTCAGCTGCTGTACAGAGCCTCTCAGAGAACAATCATGCTAGGCTCCTGTCTGCAAGCATCCAGAGAATAATTAATAATGTCAGGGATTGGTGCTTGCCCACAGGATAGGTCTCAAGCTGGACCAGTAAATGGCAGGGCATTCCTTCAGTCTCTGCCCCATATTTGTCCCTGAATTTCTTTAAATAGGGCAAATTTTAGGTAGAAAGTTTTGCAGGTATATTGACATCCTTATTGGTCCACTGGGGGTCCTGCCTGGCTACAGGAGATGGCCTCTCCAGGTTCCAAGTCCCCACTGTTAGGCGTCTTGGCCAAGGGCACTCTCACTGATTCCTGGGAGCCTCCCCTGTCCCAGAATCTGGAATGGCTGAGAAGCACTTAAAGAAATGTGCAACATCCTTAGTCATCAGGAAAATGCAAATCAAAAGGAACCTGAGATTCAACCTTATATGAATCAGAATGGCTAAGATCAAAAAACCTCAAGTGACAGAAGATGCTGGTGAGAATGTGAAGAAAGCAGGACACGCCTCCATTACGTCTGGGAGTGCAAACTCTGGAAGTCAGTCTGGCAGCTTCTCAGAAAACTAGATATAGCTCTACCTAAAGACCCAGCTGCATCATTCCTGAGCATATACCCAAAAGATGCCCCACCATACTACAAGAACAGCTGTTCCACTATGCCTATAGCAGTCTTATTTGTAATAGCCAGAAGCTGGAAACAACCCAGATGTCCTTCAACTGAAAATGTGGTTCATTTACACAATGGAATACTATGCAGCTATTAGAAACAAGGGCATGAATTTTGCAGGCAAATAGATGGGAGTAGAAAATATCATCCTGAGTGAGGCAACCTAGACCCAAAAGTACATGCCTGGTATGTACTCACTCATAAGTAGATATTAGCCATAAGAAGCTAAACAAGAGGGAAGGTCCAAGTGAGGATGCTTGAACTCACTTAGAAGGGGAAAAAAATAGTCGTGGGAGGCAGAGGGAGGGAGGGACCTGAGTGGGAGAGGGGAGAGGAAGGGGAACAGAGAGGCAGGATCAGGTATGGGGAGAGAGGCCCAGAGAGTGGGTGGAAATCTGCAGCTCCAGGGGCTGGGGAGAATCTCTAGTGATTAAGAGATTTAGAAAACGCTCTGATTTAAAAAAGAAATGAACCCTCACTGTCTTACATTCTCCCTGTGACAAAACCCTCCAGCACTTGAACCAGAGCCCTGAGACAGAA
>NC_137954.1:6586480-6668980 GCF_963924665.1 Micromys minutus | reverse complement strand
TATTTTGTTCTTGTTGCTGTTTCTTTTTTCCCCATGAAATTAGAAACAACCTACTGCCGATAGTTTACTATACATTCATCATGTTATTTCTTATAAATGTTTACAATAATAAAACCACATGCAGGTTTCCTGATTGGCATAGAAAAGCCATCAATCCCTTTTATCACTTGAAAAATTGTCGAAGCGTTTGAGTTTTGCTAGGTCCAGTGCCACACATCCCTAATCTTAGCTTTGGGGCTGAAGGCAAATGGCCACAAGTTCAAGGTGGCCTGGGCTTTAGTGTAAATTTATGCTCACCATGGGCCAGTGAGACACTCTTGTGCCATAAATAAAAAGCAGAAAGAGAAGTGGAGAGCCAGAGCTAAAGGATAGCCTGGGCTAGCATCGTGAGGCCTTTGGTCCCATCACTGAAAATAATGCTAAACGCTCAACCCTATAAATCCCGCGCAAGAAAGAACTCAGTTGGAAAAACTTGTAAATATTCTCTTAGAAATATTCTGAAAGTCTTTGCCAGGAAGGAACTTATTGGGCTAGGGTTGTTGTTCCATGATAGAGTCCTTGGCTGGTGCGTCAAAAGCTCTGGCTAGATTCCCCAGCGCCGTAAAAATATAAAATGAGTAATGACAACAACAGAACCATGTTGAAGATGTTTCAATGGCCTGTGCTCACTTGTCACATGAGCTCTTTGTGTATTTATGTGTTAGCTGCAAAGCCGAATATCACCTCAACAATGTGCTCGAGTTGAGTTTGTTAATTGGAAATCATTGCTCTCAAGATTGAGAGTTTGGAATGATCTCATCTAATTGTCTAATAAAGCTTAGTATATGATTGTTCTTGTTTTCTCTGCTCTGCACAAGGTGGGAAGTTCAAAGCCACTGTTAGGTGCTATGTTTCTATAAATAACTCCTCAGTTATCAGCAACCCTAATAACACCCACTTGCTCACACACAGAGCAAAGGCACCTTGCGGATTCCTCGGTGAGAATGCTGTTTCTCTTCTGTATATTTTAAACAGTATCTCACTAATGTTTGGTTACTATCGTATAATAATTAAGAGATACTCAGTCAAAATAAAGTCATGTGAGCAGGCACAATTTGAAGCATTTGGGATTCTTCAGTGAACAAGTTGGGCTCCAAATTGGACATGGCAAGATGATCTAGGAATGCTGGAGGAGCCATGTTATTTGAGTAAGGTAGTCATTGTACCTCACTGAGGGAGTAGTGCATAAGCCAAGACTCTGAAGGGAGTAGAAGTATCAGGGGGTGAGGGGATTTCCACGCATATGAAACCCCCAAAGCAAATGCCCCAAGGCTGTCTCATGACCAGCCTTGCAGGACATCAGGAGGACAGAGCCATAATTGGAGAAGTGTGTGTAGCCATCTTGCAGGTCTCTGGTATTATTTTGGGGGCTGCTTATATATACTATCATATAATCCACAAAAAGTGATACTTTGCCTTGTTCTTTTCCAATTTGTATCCCCTTGATCTCCTTTTGTTATCTTATTGCTGTAGCTAGAACTTTAAGTATTATATTGAATAGATGCAGGGAGAGTGGGCAGCCTTATCTTCTCCCTGATTTTAGTGGGATTGCTTCAAGTATCTCCCCTTTTAATTTGATGTTGGTTGTTGGTTTCCTGAGTATTGCTTTTATTATGTTTAGGTATGGGCCTTGAATTCTTGATCTTTCCAATACTTTTAACATTAAGGATGTTGTGTTTTGTCAAATGCCTTTTCAGCATCTAAGGAGATGATCATGTGTTTTTTTTTTTTCTTTGAGTCTGTTTATATAGTGGATTGCATTACTGGATATTTGTATATTAAACCAACCTTGTATGCCTGGGATGAAGCCCACTTGATCTTAGTGAATAATGGTTTTGATGTGTTCTTGGATTTGGTTTGTAAGAATTTTATTTTTTTAATCTTTTATTGGATATTCTTTTCATTTACATTTCAGATGTTATCTTCTTCCTCCAATCCCACTCTCCCCTCCCACTGCCTCCATGAAGGTGCTCCCTCTCCCAACCACCCTCTCCCACCTCAGCACCTTGGCATTCCCCTACACTGGGAAAATGAGTCTTTGCTGGACCAAAGGCCTCTCCTTTCATGATGCCAGAAAATATTATCCTCTGCTGCATATGCACCTGGAGCCATGGGTCTCTCCATGCAAACTCATTGGTTGGTGTTTTAGTCCCTGGGAGCTGTGGTGGGTTTGGTTAGTTGATAATTTTGTTTTTCCCATGGGGTTGCAGACCCTTTCAGCTCCTTCAGTTTATTCTGTAGCTCTTTCATTGGGGTCCTCGTGTTCAGGCTGCTGGTTAGGTGCAAGCATCCTCCTCCTCCTCTGTATCAGCATGGTTCTGGCAGAGCCTCTGAGGAGGCATCCATATCAGATTCCTGCCAGTAAGCACTACTTGGCATCAGCAATAGTACTTGGGTTTAGTGGCTGCACATGAGGTGGATTCCAGGTGAGGTGGTCTCAGGATGATCTTTTCTCCAATCCCTGCTCCTCCCTTTTCATTTCTGATTTTGTTAATTTGGATACTGCCTCTGGGTCCTTTAGTTAGTTATCTATCTTGTTGACTTTCTCTAAGAACCAGCTTTTGATTTTGTTGATTCATTGTATCATTCTCTTTGTTTCTAATTTGTTGATTTCCCTCTTGCCTTTGATTATTTCTTGCCATCTACTCCTCTTGGGAGTATTTGATTCTTTTTGTTCTGGAGCTTTCAGATGTGGTATTAAGCTGCTAATGTATATATACTCCCTCCATTTTCTTTATGAAGACACTCGGGGCCATGAGTTTTTCTCTTAGTACCGCTTTCATTGTGTCCCATAATATGCTATGCCTTCATTTTCATTAAGTTCTAAAAGATCTTAAATTTCTTCCTGACCAAGTTATTATTGAGTAGAAAGTTGTTCAGCTTCTACATGTATGTGGGCTTTCTGTTGCTTTTGTTGTTATTGAAAGCCAGCTTTTTGTTTAAAACAGGACTGTCCCATAGCCCAGGCTAACCTGAAACTTAGTTCCTCTTGCTCTGCTTCCCAAGTGCTGGGAATATAGGGTGTGCTACTCTCGGCTGCTGACTACTTTTATTATTATTTTAAAGAAACATTTTGTGCATGTAGACATCCTTGACTCCCTGTCCCTGTGTGTTTTCCAAGGGAGGAAGTGTTCAAGTAAAAAAAAAAAATTTTGCAAGAATTTGAGACTTTCTCTCCCCATCCAAGCAGCTCTGATTGTTCAAAATAAAGTTGCGAAACAAGCACTCTTCTTGGCTAACCTAGAGCACTGATCTGAGCCCATGGCTCCTGGGCTTGCCAGGAACGGGGAGTCTAAGCTACTTACAGTCTTATGGAGCATGTACCCACGAGGAATGACGTTCATCTGCAGTTGATAAACATAACCCTGGTGTCTTAGCCAAATGGGACTTACTAGTTGTTAGGTAGCAGGAAGCCTAGATAA
This sequence comes from Micromys minutus, assembly GCF_963924665.1. Taxonomy (NCBI): domain Eukaryota; kingdom Metazoa; phylum Chordata; class Mammalia; order Rodentia; family Muridae; genus Micromys; species Micromys minutus. The sequence goes on along the minus strand of NC_137954.1, from coordinate 6,665,519 downwards.
AGATGGTCTCAGAACTCAGCAAACGGTCACAGCTGCTTCTGGTTTCCCGCTCTTCTCCCTTAGTGTGTGGCTGACATTAAAGAGAGCTGCAGAGGAACCACAAAACTACCTGCTTACCTGAAGGTCCCACCAGTAAACTGGCACATAAATCGTCCTGGCCAGAACCAACCACATATGGCTTCCTTTAGCTGTAAAGGACAGTGAGGACGGTATTTTTAACCATGCGCAGCTGTTGCCTTGGATATGAGCCTAAAAGCTCACAATACCCAAGATACAATCCGCAGACCACATGAAGCTCGAGAAGAAGGGATACCAAAGAGTAGATACTTCAGTCCTTAGAAGAGGGAACAAAATACTCACAGGAGGAAATACTGAGACAAAGTGTGGAGCAGAGACTGAAGGAAAGGTCATCCAGAGACTGTCCCACCTGAGGATCCAGCCCATATACCGTCACCAAAGCCAGACAATGTTGAGGATGCCAAGAAGTGCATGCTGGCAAATGCCTGATATAGCTGTTTCCTGAGAGGCTCTGCCAGATCCTGACAAATACAGAGGCAGATGCTCTCAACCAACCATTGGACTGAGCGCGTAGACCCTAATGGAGAAGTTAGAAAAAGGATTGAAGGAGCTGAAGAGGTTTGCAACCCTATAGGAAGAACAACAATATCAACCAAACAGTCCCCCCAGAACTTCCAGAGACTAAACAACTAACCAAAGAGTAGACATGGAGGGACCCATGGCTCCAACTGCATATGTAGCAGAAGATTGCCTTATTGGGCATCAGCGAGAGGAGAGGTCCTTGGTCCTGTGAAGGTTCAGTGCCCCAGTGTAGGGGAGTGCCAGGGCAGAGTGGTGGAGGGAGTGGGCAGGTGAGTAGGGGAGTACTCTCATAGAAGCAGGGAGGGGGAATGGGATAGGGGGATTCCAGAGGAAAACCGGGAAAGGGAATTACACAACATTTGAAATGTAAATAAAGAAAATATCCAATTAATAAAATAAAATAAAATAAAATACGACCCCCCCAAAAGGAATTATGTTGGTAAAGAAGTTCAGTGGCCAGGCAGCATATATAGTGTGCCCCAGGTACCATGGTGTGCCTTTAAAGTCCCATGTGTAGTGACTGCCTGAGCACATTCTAGGTAGACATCTTGGCCACACTCTGATGGCGTATGTTGTCTGTTGACTGTGCAGGAGAGACAGTGGGACCTCTGGCCTTTCCTGCCCTTCCCCAGGAAAGATTCATTGACTTATAAAGCAATAAATGACAGGAAGAGACCCCACCCAGAACGTTCTGGCTTCTAGGACCCAGAATGACAGCCCACCATAGGCAGTCACCAGCAGCCATCTTCCTGAGCCTTCAACTTTGACCAATTCTCTATTTCTTTCATGTTCAGAAGAGGACTTTTTTCTTCTACTTAGGACTGTTTCTTTGTGCTTTGAATCATGTCTCCATCTTCCCTTCTTTATTGGAGGTTTAACTTTATCCTGCCTGCTTTTCCTTTTCCTCAACTTGTAGAGGCATATTCCTAATTTTTGATCATGGAGGTGGGGAGAGCAGGGTATGTGACTTTAAAAACTGGTATTATCAGTATTACTTTTCAAACAGTAAGAAAAACGTTTAAGCTGGTATGATGTGAACAAGTTCTAGATTGTGACTTGGTCTTCGGCCTTCATCATGGCAGGGCAGCCTGAAGCAGCAGAGCATCCCTGTATCCTAGATGAAGGGCAGCCTGAAGCAGCAGAGCATCCCTGTATCCTAGATGAAGGGCAGCCTGAAGCAGCAGAGCATCCCTGTATCCTAAGTATGAGCGGATGTGGCAGTTTCTATGAGGAAGCCCTGGAGGTGTTACCCCCTGGCATGTTCTCTGGGCCACGCTTGCTTCTGTCTTTCTTCTGTTACCAAGGTCGAAACACTGCCTCTTATGTTCTTCTGTTAGCTCTGGCTCTGTTGCCTTTGGCCGTGGCAAGCAGTTGGCTCTGAAGACACCGGGACTGCCTAGTGCTGCTCAGCCCTGATCCCACAAAGCCATGCCATTGTCCAGCTCAGCTTCCTGACTTCGCGTCTTTTGTTCACTCACCACGGGTTCCGCTGAATTCTCTCACTTTAGTTCTTGGTAAAAATTTCATAGATGGAAGTTGACCTCAGCTTTTTTTCTTACAAATTAACCCATCACTGAAGCTGCGGTAAATCAACCCTTGGTTCCTTGCAATATTATATTTTGGCCCTGGCCGGACCCAAAGGTGCCATCATCTTCCTTGTTAGACCAGAGGGTTTCCACAAATAAATGCAAATGCAGAAATGCAGGGTGAGAATGTGCCGGGAGGTCGTCATCAGAAAGTGTTCACTGGTGGTCTCTTCATTTTTATGCTTATTTTAGAACTTGTGTTGATCTTTGAGCTTAGAGAAGGCGGGTTGTAACTAAGCTAAAAGTGTCTCATTGGTTTTTACTAGATGAGAACTCTCCAGCCAACTTCTGGGATTCTAAAAACAGGGGTGTGACTGGAACCCAAAAAGGACAAATTGTATGGCGAATTGAGCCCGGGCCCTACTTCATGGAACGTAAGTAACCGATGAGCATGACACAGTATGAGACCGGGCAGTGTACATGTGTGTGAACCTATAGAATCATATGAGTGTGACACAGTATGAGACCGGGTAGTGTACATGTGTGTGAAACTATAGAATCATATGAGTGTGACACAGTATGAGACCGGGTAGTGTACATGTGTGTGCAACTATAGAATCATATGAGTGTGACACAGTATGAGACCGGGTAGTGTACATGTGTGTGAAACTATAGAATCATATGAGTGTGACACAGTATGAGACCGGGTAGTGTACATGTGTGTGAACCTATAGAATCATATGAGTGTGACACAGTATGAGACCGGGTAGTGTACATGTGTGTGAAACTATAGAATCATATGAGTGTGACACAGTATGAGACTGGGTAGTGTACATGTCTGTTGAACCTATGGAATCATATTTGAACATTATTAAGGTTTTGATCTTTTATTTATATATTATGTCATGAAGCCCAATATAGAAAAAGTATTGTTTAGAAAATGTTCACTGGAGATTATATACAACTGCAACTAGTGTTCATTTTAGGCATCAGAAAGAAGAGTTCAATGTTGTGATTAACTTTGGAATGCTTTGGATATATCTCCCTTCTTACCAGCAGAATGTTACCTTTTACATGTAGGTCAACAAAGTGTGGACAGGGTAGTCTTTGGCAGACTGCCTCTGAGGTCAGATGCGGACATTCAGAAACTGGATGCAGAGAGATCAACCATCCCCAGCCACCCTGTGCTGCATTTGACATTCGGTTTTCTTCCTTTAACATACAACAAACACAGGCTTTAAATTTTTCCCATAATGTTGAACGCTTAAGACTTAGAGTTTCTATGTAAGAGAGTCTATGAATACTAGGAATAAAAGGACTTATCAAGACAAGATGTAAAGTGCAAGCTGATCAGATGGGAGCTTACTCCAAACACTTTCAGTAAACTCTAGACCTTGTGTAATATAAAAAGTCGTTTTAGACAGTCACCATCTGTGACCTTAGTCAGCATTAAAGGTTTCAGGTAGCTTCTTCCATGGTCCTTCCTGGCAAGTCAGTGTCCAAGAGCCTCTTCTGACCCTGCCTCTGCTCTGTAAGGTGTGTCCTGTTATGTAGTCCAACATTCTGGTAACATCTGTTTAAGCATGGTCTACACAAAAATCACAGTGTGCCGGCCTCAGTAAGGACAGGACATAGTTTATTGTAGAGCCAAATATGGCGGGTCATGGCTTTGTACACAGATTCACGTTGGCCTAAATTCTATGTCTCAATCTGATAACTGAAATTTTATTGTAACAGAAGGAAGAAAGTCATGCACCAAGATCTCTCTCTCTCTCTCTCTCTCTCTCTCTCTCTCTCTCTCTCTCTCTCTCTCTCTCTCTCTCTCATATTCTTTCTCCCTCCCTTCCCCTTCTTTCCTTCCTTCTTTTTTTCCTTCCTTCCTTCCTTTTCCTTCCTTCCTCTTCCTTCCTTTCTTCTCCTTCCTTCCTTCTCCTTCCTTCCTTCCTTCTTTCTCCTTCCTTCCTTCCTTCTCCTTCCTTCTTTCCTTCCTTCTCCTTCCTTCCCTCCTTCCTTCCTTTTTTGATTTAAATAGATTTTTTTTTTACATAACATTCTGTTTATGGCTTTCACATACTCTCCTTTTCCCAGCTCCTCCTCACCTCTCCTTGCATTCTGAGGGATCCTTTTTGTCTCACATTAGAAAAACAAATCTGCTTCTAAGCTATAATAATAAGATGTACACTTAATATAATATGATGTGATAAAACAAAAGCTAATGTATCAGGATGTGTCAAAACAAGCAGAAAGAAGGAAAAGAACCCAAGAAGAAGCAGAAGAAGCATACATTCCCATTAATGAAAAACTGGACTAGAAGCCTATATATGTAGGCAAAGGTCCTGTGAGATAATGAGAAGGATAAATACATAAGTAAAAAATTTTAAATGTATGTTAAAATTATAAAATGAAAATGAAAAGTTGCAACAACATGATATTATGAAACAAGGAACTTCCAATGATACTGTTCAGTTCATCTATGCTGGCCTTCCAATGTGGGGCATGCAGCCCACCCTTCAGAGAAGTTTGTGTCCCCCATTTGCAAACACAGTGCTGGACCCATTTTATGAGGGAATCTACCGGCCTGGAATACTGATCTGAGGGCATTATAAGGAAGAAAATAATGTACAGCAGGAACTGCCATGGGAGTTAGCTGGTCTGACTTCTAATAAGACTCTTTCTTCAAAAGGACACCAGGGTTTAGAAGACTGACTGGGTAAGATGTATTGCCAACGGAATGCCAGGGAAATGTAAAACCACTTTCCTATTAGTGCCCAAATGCCACCAAAGGTCACACTTGGAGCTTGCACAGTCACCGAAGGCACCTAGGTCTAGTGTAAAGCAAATGTGGCCACACGGTGCTGTAATCTGAAGTATGAGTGAGGGAAAGCATGCTCAGAGCATTGCACTTCCTGCTAGAGGCTCACAGTGCCCTGGCGGGTGAGGCAATATTAAACAGTAAGTTTAACAATTCGTAACATGCCATCTGGTAAATGTTTGTCTTGGGCAATGTGTCTGCATACCTCATTCTGCTGTGGATATCGAAACTGGTTGGAAAATGAACAGGAGTAGGTTTCTTTCCTCCTTTTCTTCATTTTTTTTCCATGCATGTATCTGGGGGCACTGCAAGCTGGGTTATAGAACCAAAATTCAGCGTGCTTAGGGGCTGAGAGAAAGTGTTAGTTAAAGAGGGGAACAGTGCATCGTGACTCTAGAAGAGCCAGAAAGATGCTACTCCCAACATGCATTCTGATCCTCAGAGTGTTAAACGTTGATAAACTGAGTTGTTCTCCCCAAGCTTAAGAGTAAAAGGCACCCTTTGAATGTTGTCTGACTCTGGACAAACTTGAGATTTTTCTTCTCCTAACACAATTTATCTTGACAATGGTTGCCTCTCCCTCTAATCCTGCAAGCTCCTCCCCACGCCCCTCCAATCCAGACCCACCCCTTTCTGTCTCTTATTAGAAAGCAAACAGGCTTCTGTGGGAAAATAATTTCAGAATTATATTATATGATAAAACAAAAGCTATCACATCAGAATAGGACAAAACAAACAGAAGGAAAAGAGCCCAAGAAGAAGCCCAAGAAGCAGGTCTAGAGACAGTTGTTCACACTCACGAATCCCATAAAAACACTAAACTGCAAGCTCGTATATATTCAAAGGGCTTGTACGGTAAAAAAAAAAAGGGGGGGGGGAGATGAAAGAGATCTTTGTAGCGTAATGTAATCTTTCTCAAATCTTTAGAGCTAATGACAGGAAGCCTTACAGCCTCTTCTAAAATTCAGGATATTGTCAGCCTCTGATTGAAAATACAATATTCAAAATTTTTCTTTCATCTTAAGAAAGAAAATCTTTTATCATTGGCTTATTAGAAGCGCAAGCAAGACGGGACTCTTTGAAACGTGATCTGTTAAGTCAGAGCCTAAGATGCTTCAGGCTGTCCTGCTAAACTATCAGAGGATGCAGATATCCCAGGCCTGGATGGTTACAGCCTCACTTGGATGTCTCCGAAGGAAAAACAAAATGGATGTGATTTTTGGTAGATGGCCTGAGGCATCAGCATCATGAATATTTATTTGTTTCAGGACAGTAATCAAGGGCTGGGGACACCATTCAGTATTTAAAGACTTGCTGCACAAGCAAGAACAGTCAAACTTGAATCCCCATTACCTACATAAAGCATGAGGCACTGTGGTGCTTGTATGTAACCACGACACTGGGTGGAGGAAGGTGTGGGGCACACAGGGGATCCCCAGGGTTCACTGGCTGACATGGCGCCTGATCAGTAGCTCTGGTTTCAGTAAGAGACCCTGTCTCAGAGAATGAAGTGGACACTGGACTTCTGGCTTTAGCTTGTGTACAGACCCATGGTACATTTGTATACTGCGTCCACACACACAAAAGAAAGCCAGACAGTGGGCTTGCTGTAAAGGCTGTCGCCAGCTTTCCCGTGAGCGTATTGCCTCCAGCGAGTTTGCTCACAGCAACGGGGCAGGTCGTCTTTGTAGTAGGTATTCTCTGATTTTGGAGTCTAAGGGGTTTCAACGGTTATCCCGATGTGCCAAGATGTTGATTCCATTTTGTGTAGCCTTTCATAAGTGATGGTTCTTCTTTGATTTGTTCATGCTTAGATGAATTGTTTTGCCTTTTTCCTTTCTTTTATACATCTATTCATTTTCCCCATCCGTGTGAAGCATTTATTGATCACCAACGTTGAGGTATGATTTTAGGTACTTACTAATCCTCGATTGATGAGTGGACCTAGAGAGTGTACACTTTGATGGCTGAATTGCCTTGTGGTTGTTAAGGCAAAAACAAAACCAAAACACTAATGTTTGCAGTCATTTTATGTTTTTAGAATCATATCTGTTTCAGCCCTTGGAGACAACGTTCGCTATGCAAGTAGTGAGCGTGGTCAGTCATGCCTCTGAGGGGCGGTGGGATAACTTCATGTCGTGAGAAATATACATGTGGTAGAGTATTTTTACTGGGAAAGATGGGTGGCCTCAGCCTCCTATTTTCACCATCAGGGCTTCTTTACCCTAATGTCATCATTTTTTGGCCTCTTTTTTGCTGGCACAGAGTGTATTCTTGCTCCTGGAGACTTGGTGTCATTCTTCATGTACCACATGTTGGGTTCAGCCGGATCTCTCTTCTTATAATATTTCTGCCACATCCACATTGCCCATCATTTGTTTTCATGATTGTTATGCTGTACCTTGATCCCCCCCAAAAAAAAGAAAGAAAAAAAAAAAGAAAAAAGGTTTTGCCACTGCACAGACCCACAGACAGCTGACGACTTGGCGTGACTTACAAATAACAAGTGAACATGCTGCTGGAACTGTGGGCAAATGTCTTCAGAAGTGCAAAGATTAAAATGAGACCTCCCTCAATGTGTATTCTCTGAATAATATGGCAACAGATAGAACCATTTCATGACAGCACACAGGACAATGGTAAACACCATGTAACAGAAGAAACGAACTTCTAGGACATCTTCTCCTATGGCTACAGATGACAGGTCGCTACCATTTCTAATTCACTTTACTTTAGCGAAATAGAAATTGATGAAAGGACAAAGGACATTCCCATTTTACCAATCTTTATGGTTAAATTGTATATCCAGCTCACACAGCCATGGGATAATTCAGACTTCAGTCTGTGAAGGACTGCCTAAACAATCATGCCATTGCATAAGCTGATGCATAGATCTGTCTTTGAGGTAAACCCCTGGCTTTTCTCAGAGGAAGTTTACAACAGCATCATATGTGCCCAGGGCTGATATGGCCGAGTTGATTGCATTTAGAAGATAAATTTTAAATAGATAATTTATGAAAAGAATGTAATTCTTAAAATCTGTGAAAGTAGAAGTAACTGCCTCTGGCCTCATACAAATTACAAATGTCCTTCCCATGAAGGGAACTGGTGACTAATTCCACGTTCTTTATCTAGAAATATCTTATTCATATTGATCTAGAAGCCTGTATCTTTTAAAACAGATGATAACATAACTGTACTGAAATGTGATATAGAGACGTCCCTTTTCTGAGGAACATGTTAGGCTCCTCAATGGTGTCTGGAGTTCTGTCTCCTCCGTCCTCTGCTCCCCAACACTCAGCCTGCCCCCCTGTGGTGGAGGTGTAGGGAGGTGCTCTTACCTTAGTGAAATCTTTTATTTGTATTTATGAATGTTAGAGGATTCAAAGTTTCAAGGTAAAGAGACTCGTCTGTCTAGTCAACATTCAAATAGAAGATCTGAAATCTTTGCTTTAGCAAATGCAGAAGCAAACTCTCCCGCACATTATTAGGAGGAATGGGGTACAATTCTGTAATACACGGTTAGCTTCAGGGATCAGAAGAGGCCTCAGAAAGGAAGATTCCATTGGGCCGCATCCTTCCTCTAGAGGCTAGGACGGCCACAACCCAACCAGACCCTGGGCGTCAACACAGGAAGCCCCGTCTTTCCCTGCCCTGCTGCTTTCTGAACCAGCACACGTTAAGTACGTGCTTTGGAGAAAATACTCTTGTTTTTCAGACTTGGGATTCTTTTGTTTTGTTTCCCTGTGGGTTGAAGGCAGTGAGAGGATATATTGTTTACCATACCAGGTTGTAGAGAAAGCTTTGAAGAAAGACGGGGCACCTCTTGCATTTCTGTCCTTGTTCTTTCTTGCTGTTGAGTGAGGCTGGCCTCATGGCCCCAGACTCTTCCCCAACTGGACCTCAGTCCTTACGCTTACATTTGTTCCCAGCTGCCCCTGTAAATGTTCCTCTACAACGTTGTTATTATATGACATCTCCACTTACAGTTAGAGATGACACATTAGAGCTCCCATGTGAGCTCCAGCCCTCCGTCTCTACCTTGTGAACAATCTTTCAATTCCCTCTTCCCACTGTGAAGGGATTCACGTACATTAACTGAAATCTTACTCTGTGTCCTATTTTTTAAAAGATTATGAATATCCTCTTAAAGCACTCAATAATATCTGAAGGCAAAAACAATACCTCTCACCATGGGGGTGTGTGTTTTAAGGGGTAGAAGTCGTTACTGGTATCCAGTGTAAGGAGCTAATAAGCTCCTATCCAAGTACAAACAGCACCCCTATTCTATCTGGGACCCTGCTCTTCTTTTGATGACTTGCCTCTATGTATGTTTTGTCCTGGCTGATTGATTGAAACTCCTCAGCTCTCTACTTCTTCAGTATAGCTCCTAAGGGTCTACATGATGAGCTCGACAAAATTTACTTTTGTACAGTTCAAGACAAATTCATCATGGAAGTGTGTAAGGACTGTAAGACATTATGTAGGTGATGATTACATTGTCATTGTCCTTATTGCTATTGTAGCAGGAAGTAATACCCAAAATGGATCAGTTGGCAAAGCTGTCACGGTCAACATCCTCCCATTAAGACAATCAGTGGTGTTTTCTTGGTCTGTTACCTAGTTACTAAACTCTTCAAGATGTGCGTGCCAGGAGCACCCTCTAACCCAAGAGCGGATGAAAGATGCCTTACCAAAGCACGCCATGTTTATTGGTTTATGAGTACCGCTGCAGGCAGACTCACACGGAATGCCAGCTCTCGGCATTTAGAGTGTGACACAGATGAGCTCGTGCCCATACAACTCCTCACAAAGGGCACCAAGTTTTGCTCTGCTCTGACATCCCTTGGTGTGTGACTTAAGCTTGCTTTTGTAGAATGTTGCCACCAAAAGAAAGCAAGTGGAGGGGGTGGCTTTGCTTGTATCCGTAGATTTCAAAATCCTCTCCAAGCTTGTGTGAGGGTTCAGGAAAGCCGTTTGCAGGAGTGTTCCGTGTGAGGCAGGGAGCAGCAGAGGTTCTCAAGCAGACGTGAGGTTCCACAAACCCTGTACCAACTCCTGTCACCTCTCTGCTCCTTAGTCTTGAGTCTCGTCCTTAGACCTTGTCCCGAGGCTCCACTGTGCCCTCACTAACCTCCTCCCTCGTCCCCATGGTCCTCCTCCTGGTGCTTTTCCAAAGTAGTGTCTTTCTTTTCTGATTTGCCATGCCTGGACTTGTTGTCTCCGCAGTTAAATTGTAAAATGCCTGCTAGACCCGACGTCACTCCTGGAGTCCCAGCTCTCTCTGGCGTAGTGGTGAGCGTGCATATTGGTTGGTGCATAGTAAACTCTTTTGATTAGTGATGCTAACTAAATTGTGACTTATTCTGTGGTAGTGAATATATATGGAAGGACTTGGTGTTTGCTGGACATGGTGGCACATGCCTTTAATCCTAGTACTCAGGAGGTAGAGGCAGGTTGATCTTTATGAGTTTGAGTCCCACCTGGTCTACAAAGTAAGTTCTAGGACAGCTAGGGCTCTGTTACACAGAGAACCCTTATTTTAAAACACAGAAAAAAAAAAACAACAAAAATTATGTGTGTGTGTGTGTGTGTGTGTGTGTGTGTGTGTGTGTGTACATACATACATACATACTTATATAATATATGCATAGATGATAGATTAATAATGAATGGATAGATGGATGAGTGGCTGGATACATACATACATACATGCATACATACATACTTAGATGATAGATAAATAGATGGATGGATGGATGGATAGATGGATGGATGGATGGATGATAGGCTTGATATTTTAGCTTATGATGGAATTTTCCTTGGGTTTAACACTTAGCCATTGATAGGAGGAGTATGGAATTATTAATTCTCAGAAGAAAGTTTTCCTTATATAATTCTCTATAAGTGAACAAGTCAAGTGCTCCACAGGATGCCATTTGTCATGCTCAGAAAAGTCAGTGGTGAATTAAGTTGGTAAAATGTGTGGAACATGCCCATCTTAACAATTCTGTGCCTCGGTTGAGAGGAGCTCCCTCTGTAGGCCAGCACTGCCCATCTGTGGCCTGCCCTGCTTGGCAGCACCATTGCATCTAAAAACAGACAGCACCTGGGAGAAAAATCCATGCCATGGTCATTCAGGCCTTAGTGAGCAGAGACATTCCCCTGACTCTGGAGGAATTATATATTGAAACACATTCACTTCATGCTTTTGGAAACTAACTGCTTTCTAAAAACCTCAATTGGTATGTGCCTTGCCTCTTCTTGGACTTAATTGTCTGACAAATTTATAAGGTATATGAGTGTTTATGTGCTTATTGTAGAGTTCAGGCTCCCAAATCTGACCCCTATGTACTAGTTCATTCCAGTCACTTGGAAGATTAAAGGCACACGGATTCCTAGAGAGCTCACCCAGCCTGTGCTTTGGTAGACTGCTTTGATTTTTATGGTTCTAGCAGTAGCTACGATCTGTCTGTATTGAAGAGGTAACAGTCTGTGGAGTGCATAGCTGGCTTACAGAAAACCTGAACCACTCACCTGAGATGAAAAGATTCAGAGACTCAGGGCTCTCCTGAACCACAGAGTGAGCTTCAGACTAGCTTGCGTACATATCAAGACTCTGTGAAAGAGAAGGCAAAAATAAATAGAGAAAAAGCAAAATAAATAAAGTTCATCAGGAATTGGTAAAAATCGGTAGCTGCTGGCCAGAAAAGGAGTCAGGCATAGAAAGGATTGTCTGAGAGACATGGGGCATCTCCTTAGTGGACTCACTTGGCTTTCTCCCATTGCTTTGCAGCGGAGATCAAAATCTGTTTCAAATACTACCATGGCATTAGTGGAGCCCTGCGAGCCACAACGCCCTGTATTACTGTGAAGAACCCGGCTGTGATGGTGAGTTCTCATTGCTGGCTTCCTCCTGATGCCTGGGAAGAGTTCTATTTTTGCCTGTTCTACCTTGTCAGGGACATAAGGGACCATGACAAGGAAATGCATGACAGTCTGGGTGCTGTTTTAGGAAAGGAAAGATGTAACAAGGCTGTCATAACTGCATCTGTAATACCAGTCAGTGGGAAAACACTTGCTACAGAGTGGACCTGTGTGCCAGCTGCAACTCAAGGGAACAAACACCACATCACATAGCACTCGGTCACGGAGGCCTCTACGTGAGGCTACTAGGGAATTGTGATGCCATATCTCAGGTGGATTTACATGAATTCAGTGTATACAGTGGGAAATACACCCAGGGAGATCATAGTGAGTCTGCCTGCCAGTCACCTCAAGGAGTTTTCACCCAAAGAGAGGGCATGATGGGAGGTCTGAGTTCAAATCCCTCACAAAGTGCTGAGTAGCCATCTACTTTGGGTAGAACATGGCCACTCAGCAGGGGCCAGCTTCTACTTCTTAAAGGCCAAATGATGTATAGAAGTTACTTGGGTGAAGAGGAAAAAGGAAAAAAAAAATCCACTCAAGAGAAACAATGTAAGAAAAATGTTTGAAATCTCTGGTTAGGATTATATTTGAATTTTCTCTAGTGCAGAATATAGAAAAAATAGTTTATACAACTACATAAGACTTTGTAGATCACAAAGTGGTTAACAGTTGCTGACTTATAAAATCTGCCGTGCCTATATAACACCGGATTAGACTTTATCATTAATACAGTAAAATGAAAAGTTAATATTGTTACTGTTACATACCTAAAGGAGTAGAGGTGTTTCTAATCAAACCTCTGAAAAACTCATTTTGAATGAAATTAGGCAATAAAAAGAAAGCCAGCACTTCCTGAACTTGGAGCCCTTTAGACTTGAGCAGTTCCAAGATCTGGCTGTTACCGAAGGCGGTGGGAACGTCTAACCCACTGCCAATTGAATGCATTGCAGTGATTGTTCCCGTGCCCTGTCAAAGCCTGCGGCTTGGGGATAATTAATGTGCTTTGGTTTGACTTCAGGGCTTTGTGTAGACAACAGCACTAGAATCAAAGAGAACATTTTGACTAAAAGAACTCATTAATGGAGGAAGCAGTCAGTAGATTTCTGAGCAGTCTAGAAACACTCAGGTCTGTATTCTTGGGTCTGACTTCCTTTGGGGAGGGCAGCAGCATGCCACTGTAGCAGACAAGTGGTTCCAGGGAATACAGCATGTCTTAAATTGTTGTAAGTAACAACACTGGTGCTTAGCATGATGCTTAGCATGATGAGTCCATGGCAGATACAAAGAATAGACCCGAGGGACAGCTGAGAATTTCTCTCTGTCAGGAAATGAGCCGCCGCACTAATCCTGTGATCCGTTTCTCACAAACCCCTTTGTGATGAATCAAGAGTGTGAACCTCTGTGTCCTGTGTCATTTGTGTATTAATGTTGACGTCACTGTCATGCATCTGAGTGTGTGGTAGAAGTGTGTGGGCTTTGCAATAGGAATCCCGTGAGCTGCAAGGGCAGGCTCGGGCGCTGTCCGATTTCAGCGCTTGGTTGGCATTGATACTTCTGGGTTTCCTGGAATGGATCCATGGAGTGAGTCTATTTAAAAACCTCTCTCTAACACAAATGCTGACATGTATGTTACAACAAATGGTCCTGGATCTAGTGATGATGGTTTGGCCTTCCCTGTCTTTAGTGTAGTGTGAGATAAAGTTGTGTTCTTTGAGTATTATTTCAGATGAGCATTTTGCCATAGAGCTGATGCTATTTTTCTAAGAATTCTTGGATGATTGCTTTAGATACATACGTCTTACCACAGGATAAATTACATTCTTAAAATGAAAATTTTTAGGTATCTTCTGTTGTCTGTTGTAGGTTTTTTCAAACATTGGAATTAGTTTATAAGTGTGGTTTGGTGGTATGCGCCTGTCATCCTGGCACTTGAGGTTGGGACAGGAAGATTGTGAATTCTCAACCTTGGCTACCTAGAAAGGTTGTGTCTCAAAAAAGAGATCGAGAAAAGAGGGGCTAGTTTTAAAAGAAGGCAGTCCATGAATATTTTCAGTCACAAATAACTCGGTGAGCATAAACAAGTTCTTGTTAGACACACACGTTATAATCCTGGAGGGATATATTGGGTAGTGTGTTCTACTCACAGCAAGGCCCTGTTTTGCACATCTGCTGTCCTGGTATAGCAGGGAGCATAGTCTCTGTCCATGTGCCACAGGGGACATCTTTAACACCCGCCCCAGACCCTGTGTGCCAGGGGACATCTTTAACACCCGCCCCAGACCCTGTGTGCCGAGAACAGGATGAACAGTTGCACAATCCTCTGCAACCTTTACCCTGTCCGTCTGGGAACCGTGAGTCAGAGTGATAAAATCTGCTGTAATAACTCCTCGCACTTTGGTTGAATGAACAGCCTACGACCATCAGTGAGACTAAGGGGGCTGGTGAGTTAGAGGGCTGTCAATAGAACCATCGCCTTGCCAGTGTGAGGACCTGACATTGATCCCTAGAAAGCACGTAAAAAAATGTGTGGTGTGACTGGATGCTCATAGTTTCATCATTGGGGAAGTGGAGACAGACAGACAGACAGATCCCTGGACTAGCTGGCTAGCCAACCTAACCTACTTGGTGAATTTTAGGCCAATGAGGGGGCTTGTCTCCAAAGAAAAGGGAAAAAGAGACTGGGGCTGGTTTTTGGCCTTCGTGTACATATCTCTACAAGAGGAGAGAAGAGGAGAGGAAAGGTAGGGGAGAAGAGGTGGAAGGAAGGGGGAGGGGAGAGGAGAGGAGGGGTCAATAAAGAGAATCGAATGCTACTGAAGCAAACTGACCAGGGGACAGTGAATTGCCACACCGTCTGTGGTGTGGAAGGCACAGGGAGCCAGGCAGTGGAAGGATGCATTTGGTCTTGACTTGGATCAGTGGTGGTCGCCTGCGGTACCCTATGAGCTCCGCCTGAGAGCACAGTGAAGACAGAGGTGTCAGACCAGAGGCACTAACAGGGCCCAACGGTAATTCTTGATAAACTCACAAGCATAGTGTTTGCTGAAGGCAGTGCAGGTGATCCGATGGTAGCTGGAGCCTGGGGAGAGATGAGGGATTGGATTTTATGCCAAGAGTGATGTCACACTGAGGATAGGGGTACCTATGGATGATGTAGAACTTTTACAATCTACCAGGAAGGAGACGGAAGCCTCAGGTCAGGCTTCATTAAGCTGAGGGCTCGCATAGCTTGACTAAAGTTTGGTGGGGAAGGAATCCTGGAAGGCTTTAATATGAATTTCATAATTAAATTCTGTATGTGATTTCCATTTTCTTCATATTCAGAATCAACTCTGCTTCAGTTCTGTCTCTTTTTATAATATGGACTTTGTTTGCCAGAGTACTATGAAGAACTCTCTTCTTAAAACCATAAATTGTGTACTAATTGTACAGAAATTGAGAGAAAGATACACATTTGCTTTGTGGTCTTTAAATTGCTGGTTTCATATAAGATACAATTTATTCAAAAGTTTTTAGGGGCAAATGATTGTGCAGCAGCATTTTATGGTCCTGCCATGGCTAAGCTCTAGTAGCCAAGTGTCTACACTACACAGAGCAGAAGCCTGGACACAGGTAGGACACCATGTGAATACTCAGTAGTAGGCCTGTGAGCTAGCTTATTTTGAATAATCCTTACTCAGATACGGAGTAAGGGCGGATGACTTGGCACACATTAATGAATCTGACGTTAGTCAAGTATTTACTCCTGGCTTTCTTATTAAATATGAAGGAATTTAATGTTTAGTTTCAGTAGTAATATAAATATATTCATTATGCATCAAGCATATTGATCCAGGCACGGTGGCACATGCTAATAATTCCAACACTTGAGAGGAAAAAGGAAGAAGATTCTAAGTTCAAGGCCATTTGAAAAATTGGGCTTTGTAGAGAGTGGGTAGAGGGTACAATGACTCTTGCCAAACCAACCTAAGAAAAATTCCTGATGAAGATGGGCCAAAATGGCCCGATGTTACAGGGGGGGGCATGGGGGGGTAGGGGGTGAGATGATGATAGTGGAGAAATTTGGTTGGTTGTCAAGAGTGATCTCATCTCAAAGGTAGGGAGTCTCTCCAAACAAAGCAGGCCAGCATGAACTATATAACAAGACCTTTTCTCAAATGTAACAGAAATACTGCTACCATCAACAACTATGTTTTACACGCACAGAGAGAGAGAGTGGGAGAGAAACAGGCAGACAGACAGACAGATAGACAGACAGACACAGTTGGCTTCAAACTTATGATACTTCTGCCTCCTCCCCCTGAGTCCTTGGTTATAGGAATGTGTACCATGCAATACTATATTCATATTAAAGACAGAACATGCAGTAAAGTAGGTTGATTATATCAAGAAAGATTTCTAATTAATATATTTAATGGGATAAAGATTAAATATGACCCTTTGATCCTATATTTTGGAATCTATATTTGTGTATCTATTCTAAACTTTGAAAAATTGAAAATGTGCATTGTAATGCATTTTTACAAAACCAAAAAAAAAAAAAAAAAACCTCATTGTAAGTCCAAACAGATGAGGATCCCTGGACCACAAGATAACATGAGTCCAGTATGAAATGTCACACACATTTCTCTCCCCAGATGGGGGCCGAAGGCATGGAAGGAGGTGCTTCAGGCAGCCTGCACTCTCGGAAGCTCGTCAGCTTCACGTTGTCAGGTAAGTGTCCGGCTGTGACCTCCAGTGAGGCCGTGTGGCTTCAGTGTGGGACGCTGAAGGACAGCATTCCTTCTGCAGCATCATATATGGCCTGTGCGCTAGCTTATTTTGAATTCTTCTGGTCATACTTCCGGAAAGTCAACTATATCTTACTGTGATCAAATTAAACGATTATTATGTCTAGAAAGTAGTCCTTTTACCATTTCCTCGTGAGAAGGCCTGTGCGCGTGTGTGAGTGTGCAGAAGATGTATGGAAAGGGGTTTGCTGACTTCAACCCACTTGTGCTTCAGCTGCAGAAAGAAAAAGATTCAAAGGCTTGAAGGAAGAAAAGGAAAGCACGGTGCACACTTTTTTCTGTGACCATTAGAGCGCAGAGAGCTGTTTTCATGAAGTTAAAAGAACACATTTACCTAGTAAAAATATAAAGGTCTTCTGTTTGGCAAAACACACCACCTGCTTGCGTGCAAACCATCCAGTTACAGCGCCGTTTCAGGCTGAGTTTTGTTTTGTGGTGTGCGGAGTTGGCTGAGTCGAAGCTAGCGTATAAGTAAGTGGGGCTCACTACCAAAGGGGAAAGGTCTTGGTAAGACCCAGCTTACACAAACTGACTTTTGAGACAAAATGTCTACATAGGAACATATGTGTGCTACGACATAAAAAGGTGGGATTTATTCTGTACATAGCGCACTGTCAAACTGGACAACTGGGTGACGTTATACAAAGCCTGACGTTTACCAGACTCTGTAGAGAAACGTCTTGTTAGGTGTCTCACGTCTGAGATCTAAGCGAGACTGTTTTCTTCACTGCTCAAATACTGTGCACAAGGATCAGCATCTCAACCGTGGGACCGCAAGAGCAGTCACCTTCACTGGCCGCACCCGTCACACCAGACCAGGCTGTGCACAGTATGGTCACAGTCCTGGGCCTGCTCTTTTTCTTTACTGCTCTGTCTCACTCCCTGTGAGGCTGTTCCTTTGAAGGCCTCTTTTCTTTCCTTCCTTCAGCTTCCTGATGAATCTTACAAGTTGTCGCCTGGTGGGTGGTTTATGGTTCAGATTAGGCCAATCAGTATATTTTGCTTGGGATCTTTGGTATTCTTAAAGTATCTGGGTGAGAATGTTCAAAGTACCTCCATGTATGGTAGCATGTGCCCAGCTCTGACACAGCAGCCATGTTGGCTGGCATGTGCCTTAGACCTGGGATGTTTCAGGGAAGCTATGGGCACTGAGGCCCCTGGTGATAATAGGGAACAATTAGCCACTTGATCGTTGGCTATCGATTTCCTAGTTTAGAGCTATTGACTGATGTGCTGGGTGGCTGTATATCATTTTAAACATGGCGGTCACATATTGATTTTGAATTCAGAAGGAGTTCTGTTAACTCACATAGAAACTGCCTGCCTGTGCTGTGTTTTCAGTCACTAGATAGACATTTGCTGAGTGGACGGAAATGTGTAAACCTCATAGAGATGAGGAGAATTCTGTAACATCAATCCTAAAACAATGGAAGTGGCTGTAGACTGGCAGAGGGTGATGATGTTTGTCTGGACGCACGGACACACAGGGACAGCTGCCTGCAAACACACTATGCCTGGCTCTCTAAGAATAAGGAGGGAGACTGAGAATTGAACTGTACAGCTTCAGAAAAGAAAATGTGTCTCGATTAATGTCTTAAGTCACATAATAAGGCAGAGACTAGGATGTTTAGCATGCATGCCTTTGGGTTCCTCTTTGGTTTGTTATGTGCTGTGGATTACTTATGAAACAAGGGAAAATAGAAGCAAGAGCAGAGATATCACTTCAGGGGTGCATCACCAGGTTACAAATACTTGGCATCTCATCACCTGCATTAATGAAAATTCATTCATCTGCCCAGTGTCTCACTGGGGGAGAGTCAGCATCAAGGTTGTCTAACTTTGACACCGTTTTCACTGTGACTTTAATCAGGCGGCGGGATGCTTTCTGGTCTATGAGAGAATTAGTTTTGTCAGACTTTGTAGCAGCTGTTTCTATTGCTTGGAATTAAACTTAATAACTAGAGGCTATCAATCAATCAGTCTTGAGTGAGGCAAAAGTATTCAAGGAGGGCAGGAAAACAAATGTGTGAGCTGCATTTTTCTTTTCCCAAGGCTACATTACACTAACGGAGAAATCACGCAGATAGTGAACAGTACATGCAAATCTGAGTTTAATAATGACTGCATAGTTTAGGAGGCATCAAAAATGAGCTGACAGCAGCTTCACACAGTACCTGCCCCATTCTTCACCGTCCTTCCCTCCTCTGATGGTTTCTAGGTCAGCCATCAATCTGGAGCTCATGCAGTGTTGTTAACATGAGACCTCGCTGCTGAATATCTCCATATTTGCTAATGTAGTATCCTAGTCCGATGCTGACTGTGAGTCATTAGACAGCCCTGGTCTGTTTTCATCTCCTGTATCTAGGCCATGAGTTCCTAGGACCAGTGCATTCCTTCCCGGGAGTAAGTTCTGAGGAATACATAAAACCCAAGGCCTAGGTTGACCTCTTTTTTAGGACTGTAACACAGTGTCTTTTTCTCTGCTGGTCTAGCCGATACAGGTCTCTCTGTGCAGACTCAATCTCCAAACTAGAGTGTTCAAGACCTCCAGCTTGATCTGAAAAATGTTCAAGTGGAGTTTCTTCCACAGCTTTCAGGCTGGTGTAGCCCCACTAATTATTACATTAATCACACCAATAGTCTCGGGAAGGTGTTGTGGGCCCAGCTAAGTCAGCTTTGGTTCTAGACACGTGCGCCTGTCAGCCTGACAGTTAAAATATCTTCTCACTGAGCATATCCCAGCTAAGACTTTTAGCAGCTTGTGTCATATAAAACATTTTGTGAGTGTAAGGTAAGTTACAAGATATCTATAGAATATTCAAATTACTTTATAGGTTATAGAAAAAATAACTGAGGAATTATTTAAAATAATTGCATTTACATATTGGAGTCATTATAGAATGTGTATGACATTTAAGATGTAGCACCAGTGAGTGTGCGCCTTACACTTTTGTCTTAAGTTAAACCGATTTAAACTTCTACAAACATACAGACATTCGATGCGCATGCGTACACACATACATAGTATAGAAATGGGTAATTTCATGTATATGGGTGTTTTTTATAAGCTGATGAGTAAGAATTTCTATGTGGAGGCTGACTTATATTCTGGCTGACCAACCACACTACACCAGAAGAAAGATGATGAGGGCTCACAGCACATGGGGTGAAAAAACGTTCCAGCCCTGGGGGCACCAGGTGATGAAGAAGGGCTGGCATTCTTTATACAACCTTGGAGTGCCCTCTGCTGGCAGGTGACCCACTTGCCATTCTCAACATGCACACAATGTGGCTAAATCTCTGTGTGCACAGTGTGACTAACTCGGCTGCTGTCTGGAGCTTTGGTTTAGAACTTTAGTTAAGAACTGTGCTGTTTGTGCTAACCAGGATGTCTGGATCCCTTTCCCTTTCTTCTCTGCTTCCCCCTCCCTGCTGCCCTTCCTCTCTCCTGCTTCCTTCTCCCCTCCTTCCCCTCCCCCCTTTAAAGATCTCAGGGCAGTTGGGCTCAAGAAAGGGATGTTCTTCAATCCTGACCCATATCTTAAGATGTCCATTCAGCCAGGGAAGAAGAGCAGTTTCCCTACCTGTGCCCACCATGGGCAGGAGAGAAGATCCACTATCATCAGTAACACCACCAACCCGATCTGGCACAGAGAGGTACAGGGCAGTGGCTGGGGGAGGGGGAGGGAGTGTTGGAAGGCACGGGGGGGGGGGGGTCTTCTGCTTGACAGTACTTGACAAGTGAGTTCATCTCTTCCCTCTGAACTCTGCAGATGTGAGCTGTTAATGGGTGTGGGCAGGGTGGCTCCAGATGTGTAGTTCTGTTGCAAGGAGGGTTCACTGCCTATGAGCTAGTTCCTTCCTGTTAGAGACAGGTGTATAGAAAGACTGCTGAATTCTTCTCCTCTAGGGTACCACTTTATGGTATGCTACCAGTTTAACAATAATAATGTATATATACATATATTTTTTAAAAAATAGAATGTAATGCAAAAAGTTCATGAGGAACAAAGGTTTTCATAGAAACAGGAGGATTAAAATATTACCTTGCAGAATCACAGTAGAGCCTCAATCAAAGGGAAAAGTCTGGTTTGTATTTGATTTTTTTTAAACCTTTTGCTCAAGTATGTATTCAGTCCAAATTAAAGGGGTTTCTTTCTCTATGGGCTTCAGCAATGTTTTCATGTACTTTTAGATTCTTGCTAGGTGAGCCATTCAGGAAGTCTGCATCCCAAGTGAAGGCAGATTGTGGCGATGGGATTTGAGGGTTCCTCACAGCAACATTATGCTGCCCGTCTTCCTAATGCATCACGTCAGCAAAGCCAAGCAAAGGGTTTTCTCGTTGAGTTACAGAGTCAGAGATGAGCAGAGGCACGGCCTGCCCCTCGCTGGCAAGCAGATTGTCGCTTGTGTTTTCACAGCCCTTGTTCTTTGTCCTAATGGCAAATGACTCTTAAAGTCACAGCACCTCATCTACCGTGACTTGAAGCCTAGGAAATACAAAGCACTTTAAAGTGTGAGCTCTAGAAAGCCCATTCTGGACACGGTAACGCCCCTTTCCTCTTTAATATTTACCCTTTTTGCATTGCCAATGAGCAAAGCCAGGGTTACCACATGTGCTAGGCAGGCACTCTACAGTGACCCCATCTTCAGCCTACTGAGCAGTGTGCATTTACCTGACGGTGTAGCCAAGAATATAGTCTAACCATCTCTCCCTCTGGAGATGAACAAACTCAACTTCAGCTCCTAATGTGACTACCTACTCAGAGGCAGGAAGCTTGTACGTGGCTTTCTTACTCTTAGCAATACTATTTCCCATTAAGCAGACTGCCAAACTCCTCTGCCCTTTGGAGGACCTTAATTATTATCTAAATAAACACAGTGGCACCTGGATGTCAAACAGGCTAGTGCTGCTCACATTGCTGTAGCTGCATGGATACTGTCAAGGAAAAGGCACATGACTCACACCCACTTCCTGCCTCCAGAGTCAAATGTTTAAAAGAAACAAGACCAGTATTACTGATTTTCCTTTTACTTCAGTAAGTTACATTACGCATCATTTAATCTTTGATACTATTTCCTATAACTACTAAACCAAGGAAGTGTATCATTGGATGAAAGGGGTTCTGTTGCCACTCAGATCCTAAACTTCTTTTTGCCTTATGACTTTTATTAGTTTTGTCTGAGTATAGGATTGACAGCAACTGGTAATGTGAACTCTGTGTGCAGCTTAAGAGATGCCATTTTCTGTGTATAGGATAAGATGTTGCATTTGTCTTCAAAGCCAATATGGTATACATTTTTTTTTTATTTCAGAAATACTCCTTTTTTGCACTTTTGACTGATGTTTTAGAAATTGAAATCAAAGACAAATTTGCCAAGAGCCGGCCTATCATCAAACGCTTCCTGGGAAAGCTAACCGTTCCAGTGCAGAGGCTGTTGGAGCGGCAGGCTGTTGGGTAACCGTCTCTCACTTGGGGGTCCTGAGATTAGTCTGTGCTGAGACAGAGCTGAGGTTCGGTAGTCCCGGGGTGTGTCTAGCTGAGAAGTGCAACCTGCCTCCTTAAAATAAAAAAAAAATAATAAAATAAATAAAAAGGAAAGAAAGAAATGTGCCCTGAAGCTCAGTAAAGTGTACTGGACCCAAAAATACCTTGTTTCAATGATACAGCTCCTTGTGGTATCAATCCCCTTCCCAAGTCTCAGCTAGAAAGCAGTCAGTGAGTGACCTTTCTCATGGTGTTCAGCTGGTTTGAGGACATGTTGAAATCTTGCTATGACACCTTCTCTTGAGATCATTCCATCCTCATCTGACCCTTATGGATTCCACAGGGCATACCTTTACTCCTGAAACACACACACATACACACACACACACACACACACACACACACACACACACAAATTTATTTGGGGACTTAGTTTTAGATTTTGTCTGTGTAAATCGTGAGTAGTTAAAAAAATGCAACACACCCCATCCATTGTTATGTGATCTGTATTTTTATGGCATGAGTACCAGAGAACCTTTTGAACATACTGGTAGTGTAGCGGCAAGAGTCATTATTAGTGTGAGCTCCCTATTTATAGGGGTAGTGGGGGCAACCCCCTGGGATGCTATGTTCTTACCCTGTGTTAGAATCTCACAGGGACTTGTCCACTTAGCCTTGGCAAGAGGTGTGATGCTAACCACTTCAGAGATAAGGAATCTGAGGCCGCAGGTGGGGGCGGGGCTGAAATTTGAGCTCAGTCCCTCTGCTCTAGACCCACATCTCTGAAACATCTAGATTACAAGTTGTAGTTGTTCCCTGCAGGATGCTGACCCTGCAAATTCACCACACTTTTTATACCTTGAGTACTGGCTGTAAGGGTTCCTTGTGGAGACCTGACCCTACACATTCACTGCAGGTTGTTAGCTTTGTGTTTCTCATCTGAAAACAGTTACTCAGACTAAGAGGTCGGTACAACCCCATCAGACTCACAGGTTCTGATTGATTCTGTTCCTCTTCACTCTCAGAAGATGTGAACAGCATGGGTGGACACCCCACACAAGTAACGAGGTAACACAAAATTCTGTGAGCTTGGCTTATCTAGTAAGAAGCTGAGACACGACAGTTATTTTTAAGAATAATAATTATAGCTTCTAGAAGATATGTTTTGGGAACTTTTGGAATTACTTTCATCATGTATCAACAGTGAGTGAGTTGATGAGAATCAGCTGCAGTAACTATTTCTCACTTGATTTACGTTAACTTATAGTCGTCTAATCCAGGTGATAGATCTGTGTCCACTTCATGTGCAGTAAGACTGATCAAGAAGGAGCTCAATCTTGTCAGTGACCCAAACTGCCATGCCCTCCCTGGTGTTTGGGTTAGGCTTCTAAAGAGCTGAACATCCACAAGAGCAACAAACTGTGGGTATTGGAAGGAAGCCCAAAATGCATTCACAAAGTGTCAGCGCTGAGATGTTTCTCCATGAGCAGACCGATTATTGTTTTCTATGAGTAATCAATGCATCTTGAAAGAGCTACACTTTGGCTAGTTATACACTTGGTGGACCGAGGCTATCTGATAGGTGATAATGTCCAGGGTATGGTTGTATGGGATAAGCTGCATTTTCTGATCTGTTTTTAAAGCATTTGTTTAATGGTAACATTTTTTTTCACGGCATGAGCAGCTTCCTTCCAAAAGACTTGTCATGGTCCTATAGTTGTCACTCTCTCTGATTAGTGGGAGAATGCCTCAGGCATCTAGAGAAAGTCTTTCACTGTTCCTTTTTTTGTAATGATAGTAAGAAATAGCATGTTCTTCATAATGATATATCACAGCAGGAAGCATCTTGAGTCTGGATAGGACTGGGCAGGTTCAGGAGGAGAACCCAGACCCCCACTCCTCACACTCTTCACAGAGGGTCTGCGAGGTGTAGCAGCTATTCTGAACTTTGATATGTAAGAGTTGAACTGAGGACTTACCTTAGTTAAAATTCTTCCAAAGAATGGTTCTTGCTTGGCAGTTAGTTATTATGTATACATTAAGTGCCTACTAAATGTCAAGAGCTGTGTGGGGTGTTAGAGATGAGACAGTAACTAAACAGATGGGTACAGGCCTTTCCCCATAGCTCTTATAAAACGTTCCTTCTCTGCCTTAAACACTGCTTTTGCAAATCTTCCCTCGTTGGTGTCATGAGTGGATTTGGGCAGAAAAGGGGGAAGCAATCATTTTATTTTGACAAGAAAATGATGGTGTTATTAGATGACTGGGTGTCAGAAAGTGGAGACTGGGCCTTGCGATTTGCTGCTGGGCACACTCACAAGTGAGCAAACTTCCATGTGTCAGGTGTTCTCTAAATGGTGGGAATCCAGCGGTGAGGAGGAGAAGGTGCCAATTACGGCTATTGTGGAGTTCAGTCAGACATTCCAGTGTAACAAGTGTGGAATGCCTGTCTTAACTCCCTGTTGAGCCAGGGTATTGGTGGCATTCGGGTATCCCACGAGTTTAAAAAAATGGCAGTTAGGGGAATGCTACCCAAAGCAGCCTCAGATCACAGGGGATGCCTGCCAAGGGCTTCTGCGGCAGGATAATATATGGCTCATGCCAGGTCTGCCTTCCAGTAGCTTCTTAGCTATGCCTTCATGTCTTCTTCTAGCAAGCAGGGTTCACGAGTCCCGCTGGTGGCCAGGGGAGTAAAGAAAACATATCCCTAGAGCTCCCAGCAATGCATGCATGTCCTTCAGTGAGCACTTCAGGTGGTAGGCAAAATGTTTAACAGCATCTGTCTAGGACAATAATGTCAGCATCGTAAAGAAGAGATGTCTCAGAACGTGATTGTGAATTCAGATGAATTACCAGTCGATAAGCTGAGTATTTTATAGATCTAAATATGAGTTTACAAAACAAAGCCATGTGGATGGATGCTGCGAAGCTGGCTAGAGGTGCGGGATGCTTCTCTTCCCAGAGCAGCCAGTAGAGGGCAGTGTGAGAGCAGAAATAGTGGGATTTGATTAGCCTTTTGGTTGTCTGTAATTAGAAGTAAATCATCGCACTCAGGATTCCTTGTATTTCCTTGTATTTGAATCTGGAAAATAGACATGGACTTGAATTAGCTGGATAACTCTATCCTTTGGCTGGCCAACAGCCTAAGACCACAACCAAGACGGGCCAAAATATGAACAACAGTCCACTTGTGATCTAGTCTAGCACCAGACATCTCCCTCATTGCAGAACACCATGTAGCCCCCGAGACTCAGTGGTAGGTTAGGCTCACGCACTAACACACACACACACACACACACACACACGCTCACAAGAAGGCTTGCTGTCTGGAATCAACCTGGTTTTATTTTCTCATATTGTTCTCTCTCCTTCACCATTTCCTACAATAAGACTTTATTTTTGTTCAAGCCTGTATTTACTGCAAATTCTGGACGGTTGGTTCAAGGGGCAGCCTGTGGGACTGGGGGTGGCCTGTGGGAAGAAGGCGAAGGTTCAATCAGGATGAATGGCTGTTCCTTCTCCTGCAGTGACCAAATGCTCAGCTACAACCTTGGCAGAAGGCTCCCAGCTGACCACGTGAGTGGTTACCTCCAGTTTAAAGTGGAAGTCACATCTTCTGCTCACGAAGGTGAGATATCTGTAGGTGCAGAGGCTCGTATTAGATCTTACTCATTTGATAGTTAGCATTTAAAAGGAATTGTTCTGTGCCCTGTGCTGGAAATGGAATGGCTTTCCAGCGATTGCCAACCTTGTGAGCACTTAGGAAAGTCTGCTTAGCAAAAATGGCTCCGAGAATTACGTTTGCATTATGAAGCTAGTCTGCAGAGATCAAATCTATGCTTCCTGTGCCAAATGCTACACAGGATACCCATTTAGCAAGGTATAGTGAATTCTAGCAGCCGGTGACACTTCCCAGAGTCACGTGCGGGATGACTGAACTCAGCACACCGGTTAGTTTTAGGACAATAGGTTTTTCTGTCTTCTGTTGAATGCTCACAAGTGCTGCTTCCTCATTCAGATGCATCTCCAGAAGCTGTTGGCACCATCCTCGGAGTCCACACTGTGAACGGAGACCTGGGCAGCCCTTCTGACGATGAGGAAATGCCAGGGAGCCACCAGGACAGCACTATTTGTGCTAACGGGCCAGTGTCTGAGGACAGCGTTGCTGACGGGACCCCCAAGCATTCTTTCAGGACTAGCTCTACTCTGGAAATTGACACAGAGGACTTAATCTCTACTTCTTCCAGAAATTCACCCCCCAGGGGCCGCCAGGATTCACTCAATGATTATTTAGATGCTATTGAACACAATGGCCCCTCCAGGCCGGGGGCGGCCTCCTCAGAGCGGCCCATGGGAGCCTCTCCCAAACTGAGGAGTAGTTTTCCCACTGACACAAGACTTAATGCCATGCTCCATATAGACTCCGATGAAGAAGACCATGAGTTCCAGCAAGACCTAGGCTACCCGTCTTCCTTGGAGGAGGAAGGAGGCTTGATCATGTCCAGCAGGGCGCCGAGAACTGATGATAGGAGCCTCACATCTCAGACTAAGCCAGAAGATGACAACCCCGTTGAGAACGAGGATGCCTCTGTACATGAAACTGCTTCCTTAGAAGAGAGGCCGGAGAATCTTCCAGAGGTTGCAGATGGCTCCTTGCCGTCAAGTGCAGCCCCTGAGGAAAATGAAGCCAGCCTGGAGCCTCAGCCCAGTGCTGACCAGGGTAGCACTGAATTGTGCAGCTCTCGAGAAGTTGATCAGCCCACAAGCAGCACGGACGCTGGAGCTTCTGACGCGTCTGGAGGGAGCCGCAGAGCGGCCAGTGAGACCGAGTCCCTGGACCAGGGGTCTGAACCTTCCCAGGTGTCCTCTGAGACAGAACCGAGTGACCCTGCAAGGACAGAGAGTGTGAGTGAGGCCAGTACCAGACCCGAGGGAGAGAGTGACCTGGACGGCGCAGACAGCTCATGCAATGAGAGCGTGACGACACAGCTGTCCTCAGTGGAAACACGGTGCTCATCTCTAGAGAGCGCACGGTTTCCTGAAACCCCGGCCTTTTCTTCTCAGGAAGAGGAAGACGGGGCCTGCGCAGCTGAGCCCACCAGCAGCGGCCCCACAGAGGGGTCGCAGGGGTCCATCTGCACTCCGGGGTCTTTACCTGCTGTGCAGGTACCCAGCAGGGAAGAGGAAGGGTCCGGGGCTGAAGCTGCTGCTTTATCTGAGCAGGGGGAGCTGGGAGAGGTCTGGCAGAGGAGGGGGAGTCTTGAGGGAGCAGCTGCTGCTGCTCCTGCTGCTGCTGCTGCTGGTGTCTCAGATAGCCAGCCCCAGGAAGATGGGGATGCTGAGGATACCCAAGGTGCCTGCGAAGGGGCCACTGCCCAGGAGGAGGGCGCCACTGGAGGTAGGATATAGAAGACAGCATGACTCTTGGCTTAATCGTAACTGCTCAAAAGGAAACATAATTTTCATATGTGTGCACGTGAAATTTACATATATATAGATACACGATTTACATGTGTGTGGATAGATAAATGTACTACATGTAAATATATAATTTGCATGTATGTGTATATAATTTGCTTGTATGTAGATGTATGGTTTGTGTATATGTACATTGCAATGCAGTTTGCATGTATAGGTGAATAGGGAGGTGAATTCCTCCCCTGTGGTTCACCGATTAAGAAGGGGACAAGCGTGTGGGTATCTAACGCCCTGTCATGCGTCAGTCCTCCCAGTCCAGATCCGCAGAGACCAAGTGACTTCATCATTTCCTTATACGTAGCAAGGCAGAAGATGCCGTGGTTTCCATCCACAGGAAGCTCAGGTCAGAACCGGCCTTTGTAGAACATGAACCATCCATTGCTGACATAAGAGGCCTGGCAAACGGCGTCTCCCGTCCTAAAGAAGACAGAAAACCAGTCAGTGCCTTGGTGTGATGTAGGGGTGACCTCAAGCCACTCACTCTGAAGGCCCCAGGACAGGAACCGAACAGGAGGAAGGAAACATTGTTTCAGTATGAAGTGGCAAGTTCAGACATAAAATTTGTCCTGAATCTTAGTGACTGCGGCTCCTAGGAATGGTTTATTTAAGATGTTCTAGAGAGAGACAGGGAAAGGGAAAGGACAGTCTCTCGTGCCTAAATAACACAGGCTCAAAGAATTATTTCTTTTCATTTGGACCCCAGCACCTCATTTTGCTGAGTCCTCTGATTACAGATGTGTGCCAGCTAACCTAGGTGTGTGGTTTTGGAGAGAGAGAGAGAGAGAGAGAGAGAGAGAGAGAGAGAGAGAGAGAGAGAGAGAGAGTATGTATGTGTGTCTAAGTGTGTGTGTGTGTGTGTGTGTGTGTGTGTGTGACCCATTTTGGTGCAAAAGGAAAAGTAACTTTCTACTTTTTACCCTAGGTTCTCAAAACAATGGCCATCAGCCCTTGAGGTCACTCCCTTCAGTGCGCCAGGACGTCAGCCGGTACCAGAGGGTGGACGAGGCTCTCCCACCAAGTGAGCAGCTGTTAGCTAAAGGTTTACCTTACAGGCAGTGCGAAAAGGTGACAGGCAGGTCCTTTCCCTGGGTCCTGGAGGAGAAGGTGTCGGGGAGATGCCCCCTGACCACGTGTCTGTAACCTGGGACGCTGTGCAGAGCTCCTCTCTGGGACTGTTCTATAATAAAGGGCAGGTGGGATGAGCAAGCTCTGTTCTGCACGTGGGGCGAAGCCATAATCAACACATCTCAGGCATCAGTTGCATAAGAGAACTTTTTAGAATTATGCTTTACAGCAGCATGATTTTATTCAGCGACTAGACAAGATGGGGCAGGTTTTCGTAGGAAAACCTCACCTTGCAATATACTAGCTTTCATCTCTTCTGCCATTTAAAACCATTAAATACAAGGGTCTTATTTTTTTCCCCCTTAGGGACAATGCTATCAATTTCAGAAATTAGCCTACAGAATTTTGGGATATAAGCATTATTTCAGGATATGTCAAAGGTGTGTCAATGTTTTTCTTTTAGAAGGTGCTGAGCCTTTAATAGATGGTTGAGGATTAGGAGTGTGGGGGGAAATGGTCCACAGCCTAAATAAGGAATACTCTTCACTCCTAACTAGCACAGAATATGAAGTCTGCTGAAGTTTCTGGGGTCCCTTACAGTGACGTGCCGAGAGCAGCTCACTTGCATGACTGAGCATGCTGCGCTGTAGCTAAGGTGCTGTTTGTCCTTCTCCTCACCATCTTTTCTGCGCTCTGCTCACCTGTCTTGTCACATGTGACAAGAAAATGGTGGGACCTCCGAGAAGTGGCTGCCTCTCTAGTGCCTAAATCCCAAGAGGTGATTTTTGGCGGGAGCTGACAGGAGCGCTGAATGACATCATTCTAGTCAAAGTAACTGGTTGGATCCTTCTGAAGTCTGTTGTTCATGGCTTCCCCCCTTTTAATACGTTCAGATAAAAAAAAATCAACTACCTTATTCTTTGGGCATATTTTTGTATAAATGGAGCAGAATGGATTGGGAACATCAGGAGAGTTCTGGGAGAGCTTTGTATGTGAGCGTAGCTCACTTGCCGAGTTTGCGAGTTGGAGAAGGGAGTGCAGCATTTCATGAGCGTGTTGATACCAAGCACTGTCCTAGCCATACCCAGTTCACTCCAGTATTTTTGGACATAATGTTGATCTAGAGATCACATTTTTAAAAGGTAAGTGTCCCTTTCTTCTGAAACCAGGATGCCTATTTGGGATAGTTCAGTGTCCTTGTTTAAACGTGGATAAGAGAACTATGTGGGCAAGTTTTTTTGTTTTTTTGTGTTTTTTTTTTGCAAATTGTCACTTCATTTAACATGATGACAAACCCGAAGAGTAAGAGTGACTTTGTCATTTCCCCTTTTGAGTGAGGGACCTGTGCATGGGGGAAGAATTTCCTGTTCAGCTGTTCATGGTACTGTCCGCATTCACTGAGATAGGTTGACACTGAGCATTGACTGGGAGGCCAGAGAAGGCCAGGGTCCAGTTTGAAGGAAGTGGGAAAGAAGGTTAGTGGGAGGAGAAGATTGATCATAGGCACCCCTTCCCTATGCCCACCTCCCATATATACCAGAAATGTAAGACCTTTTCTGCCTCTGGCCCCAGCTAGGGACCAGTGCTTTGACAGTGGCCTTGGGATGGTGTGTCTTGTAGAGCATCTTTTAGATGGACCGAATTTACATTTAATGCATATATAAAATCCAAAAGACTGGATTTCAGTCCATGCCCCTGGGGAAGCTTAGCCTCCTATGAACTCTGGTTGGCATATCAGCTATTGTTTAAGTTCCAATTCATTTCTGTCAGTGTTTCCCAATGTTCTGTGAGTCTAGGAATGATGGGGGAAGGGTGGTAGAATCGGAGTCATGGGATCTGAAGACCTGGGTGTATCTTAGGAATTAGCTTTTCTAATGAGGATTTTCACACCAAGCCTGGCATCTGACAGACCTCCACCTCCACCCCTGCCCATGCCCAGATACCTTGGGAAACAGAGCCATCTGATAGTTTTCCAACTTCATTATTGCCATGTGTTTGTTTATGTAGGGAAATGTTATGTAGAACACCAGTGTGTGGTGTCAGTTTATAGCTATAGTCCAGAGCAGTTCTGGAGACCCACCCTAAGTATATAAGGCCTAAGTAATTCTAGCTGGGTTTGGAACTTGTATCCTATTTATTATATAAGATACATGGATGACACTAAGATGTCACTAGATTCTTTCTGAACCTGATGTAATAAACTGGCATTGTTTTATAGATGTGTTGACTTTTAAAAGTAGAGGAAACCTTTAAAAAAAAAAGTTTGGTTCTGCCCTCTAGTTTTCTACTGAAATCATGACTCATTGAGGTATAGTAGCTTTCTGAAGGTCTCGTAGCAAAAGTGTAACTACAGCTAGAACCAGACTTCTTACCATCCAGTGTTACCTACCGATGCCCTAAGACCCACCGAGCACATTATCCTCTGTCTTCTTCCGTCCTGATGGTGCTCACTTTATGTTACCCTGTGGCAGGAGAGGAAAGTAAGGATCCAGATCCTGCCTTCTAACTCTGCCTGTCAGCACTGAGTGGCATCCATCACAAAGAAACTACGATAGTTTGAAATGATTACTCCTATGCATTCTTATAGAAAGAACAAATCAGGCTCAGTGGAAAGCCATTCAAGAGGTTATACCTTTTGAAGTGTAACCATGGTCTCAATGATGGTAGTGAATCATTCCACCAGCATTGACCACTTGGGCAGAAGAATGCCAAGGGCAGAGCAGCCTTGGCTAATTCAGTGCCAAGTACCCACATCCTATGTGATATCCACGGGCTTCAAAGTGCGCTCACTACCCTAGATTCTTAGAGAGCAGATCTTTGGTTTTGGCTTCTTATTCTTTCTATTGCACATAAAACATGTCTTTGGTGGATGACAAGTTAGGGTCATCCCTGGTCTTGTGGAAGGCAAATAAAAAGACCCTCACTTCCTGTAGAGTCATATCAGTTTGAAATTGTTTGTTCTCTTATTATGTGGTTTGTGAAAGACACAACAGTTACTATATTTGGGGGAACCCTTCTTCCAAATCTCCCCATATAAACTGTTAAGCAGGCTGCATGCAAATCTCCTTAGATAAATCTTTATTTAGTTATTTCTAAGGGAACAATGCCAACTCTGAAAGCTTTGGGTTTTTGGACCTCTCTTTTGTCAGGGAGTCAGAAGTGTGCAGAAGTGAGTTTTCTTCTCTTTGTCAAGGAGCGGGAAGTGTGCAGAAGTGAGTTTTCTTCTCTTTGTCAGGGAGTCAGAAGTGTGCAGAAGTGAGTTTTCTTCTCTGTCAGGGAGCAGAAAGTGTGCAGAAGTGAGTTTTCTTCTCTTTTGTCAGGGAGTCAGAAGTGTGCAGAAGTGAGTTTTCTTTCTGCTTCAGCTGCCAGGGCTTCAGAGCCAGTTCTTAGTAGCAACCTTTTCATGGAAGCTTGGCTGAGTTCTTTCTCATTGCTTCATTTCTGTTCTTTTTTAAAATTTCTAATTGATACTATTCTGCTTTTTTTTTTTTTTTTTTTTTTTTTTGAGAGCTACTATAAACAGCCTTGGGTGAAACTTTGCAACCCGTTTTCATGTGTTTGGCTTGACGTGCTATCGATGGGTAAACTATCCCAACGCTAATAAGATAGAAATGAGATGGAGCAATTGGCTCTTGTGATATTTGGGATGGGCAAGTATACAGGGAGTCAATCAAAACTTTAGCATAGATCAAGGGGGTTGGAAAATGCTCACCTTTTGTGTGTCACCCTGAGTGTGAGATGAGACCTTTCAGAAGGTCCTTTTGGTGAAATCTTAGCTATGCCCAAAGAGTTCAGGTGTATAGGCAGTTTCACATGCCTGTCTTATCTTGGAATGTGAGTGGTATTTAGAGGCTGTTGTCCCTGTGGTACTTTATCTACACTCAACTTTTCTTTCTCTTGACAGTTGTAACAATAGGCCACGGTCAGTATAAGAGGTTCTCCACCCGCAGCTAAAGCAATGGCCTTTACTGGTAGCTTTGTGCAGGTGGGTGGGCTTACAGGGCAGGGCTCTGCAACCCAAAGGACTTGGTTGAGATATTTCTTCCATTCACTTCTGCTAGTGAGAACCATGCCTTTCATGTGGGCTCCTGCTTCACCGCAGGGAGGCCGCTGCTGAGTTTTGTGATCATGTGGGAAATCTGAGCCAATTGTACTTCTCTGGAGAAAAGCGCTGATTAATTTTTAAATTAATTTACTCAGGGATATAGATGTAGAAATATTTTACCTGAATAAAAACATAGGTTTCTGGTGGGTCATGTTTACAGTACAGTCCTCCTCCCCGGGGTAATCCATTCTGAGAATTTGTCCTGTTGAAAAGATTGGCTTTGCTCTGTCAGTTTGAACCAGGGGTGGCCATCCGGTCACAGGAGCGGGTGGCCTGGTCCTGAAGACAGGACCTGCTCTCTAATGTGACCGAACATGCAATTATGTTGGCTTACAGAGACCAACACACCTACTGTGCTACTTGATGTTCAATTCAGTTATCTTCTAAGGATGGAGGGAAGAAGTTGTCCTCGCTCTGAAAATGTTTTCCTTGCCCAAGGAGAGCAGATTGAAATGTGTAGCTAATGATGCTGGCAGATTGCTGTATAGGGTGTGGAAGGCTATCTATCTACTTCCCTTCCAAGGTGTACATCTACCGCTATTGCGTATCTACACGCATGCGGCGGGTTCTCCCAGGCGATGAGGGAAAGGACGAAGGTAGAGGAGGAAGAAAAAGATAAAATTGGGGTGAAAAATACCACTTTCCATGTGAAACTCTGAAAACTAGTATGATACCAACCACATGTCCTTTTACAACTGCTATTCACACATGCCTGGAAAAAAAAAAGATTTTTTAAAGAAGTTTATATCATGCAGGCTGCAGAGACTTAATAACTAGTAACAATAGTTTCCCAAGTGGACTGGGGAGGAAGCCAGGCTACGCAGTGAGGTATGTGTTATTAGCCACAAATTATAGCGTGTGAGAGAGAGAGAGAACCGGTGTTGAACTTAATGAACCACCTTCCTGGACCGGCTCCTCCTCCTTATTCCTCTTGGTGCCTTCCTGCTCTTTAGACTGGGAGGCCCGTATTGACAGCCACGGCAGGATCTTCTACGTGGACCATGTAAACAGAACCACAACGTGGCAGAGGCCTACAGCTCCCCCCGCCCCACAGGTCCTGCAGAGATCTAACTCGATACAGCAGATGGAGCAGCTAAATCGGCGGTGAGCACACGTTCTCTTCTCTTCTGGGCTTGGTGGGCTTCTCCCTAGGCAGCGTAGAACACTTGGCTGCTTCTTTAATGTCCTGTCACTTAGCTAAATCTGAACTTCTCCCGAAGAAGAACTCGAAGCATACACACGCTGGCATTGCTGGGAAACCGCAGAGGAAGTAATCTTGGTTCCTGTAGTCAGCCCAAAGCACTGGGTTTTGGAAGGCAGAAAAACACATTTAGGATTTGAAGTCAAACTTCTGACCCCTGAACTCTCCCCTAGCAATGCAGTTTTATCCACCTAACCCGCTCAAAGCAGCCGTTCTTTCTCAAAAACTAATCACTGCAGAACATAAACCCATTCTTTCCTTCATTGCAGATGGATCTTCTTTAAGGGACACGGTTGTTCTGAGTTTGATTAAGTTGTCAGGAAAATGATAAGTGGTAGAGCTTCCGTGTGTTGTCATTTCCCCTAGGAGGCAGCAGTTGAGGAGGGAGGCCTGGAGCTTCTGGGCTTGAGGGCGGTTTTGGCAGGTTGGCATGTAACCCCAGATCCATGCTTTTAGTTATCAGAGCATCCGCAGAACCATGACTAATGAGAGGCCTGAGGAAAGTACCAGTACCATTGACGGGGCAGGGGAGGAGGCCGACTTTCACCAAGCCAGTGCAGGTAAGAGCGAGCCTTCGGCTGTAATCCCATAAATGTAGCAGGAGATCCAACATGTCTAAGAAACGAGCTGCTCTTTAGGAGAATGGCACTTTCCTAAGATCTGGAAAACAAAGTTTAAAAATATAAAATAAAATTCAACACGTGTCTTTCTCATCACATAACCTTTTATGAGTTCTGGGAGGACGTGTCACAAAACAAATACGTGGTATGGCACCAGAGTCTCTGAGTCTGTGTCAATATGGAGCAAGAGTCTGGCCACTTTTAAGAAGCTTTGCATGCACTAACAATGTTCATAACAGCTAAAAATGGTATTCAGTCTCATTTTAGTGTCATTAAGAAATGACGGGAGGACAATTTGCACCGTTTGCTTCTGAAGGCCTCTGTGTTCTGTCCGCTTAGACTTCCGTCGGGAGAACATTCTGCCCCACTCTACCTCCAGATCCAGGCTCACGCTGCTGTTACAGTCGCCCCCTGTGAAGTTCCTCATCAGCCCAGAGTTCTTCACCGTGCTGCATTCTAACCCTGTGAGTAGCAAATCCTGGAGGAACATTCTGGAAAAACAATAGGCCAAAAGAAATACTCCTTACTTGGGGAATGATCGTCGGGGTCATCAGAGTGTTTCCCGAGTACTTAGTGTGTTCCGAGCCCTGTTTCATACCTTGTGTTTTAAACCACCATGACATATAAATTTAGCATATGTAACAGACATCTGGAAATCAGACAAATGGAAACAAAAACCTTTGGAGCTGCCCAGACTATCAGCAGCAAAAAAATCATTTCCCATGATTTTTGGGTGCCATAAAGTCCAGGATCACTTTGGTTGGTCTGGAATCAGGTGATCTCTTTCATGGGTGAAGGCACCTCACTGAGGGCTGCCTTCAGTTCTGCTTTTAGGAAGCTCTGATTCTTCCAGTTATGCTTCATCCGCCAACAAGTTACCATATCCTGATGAAAATCGTTGTTGGTGCTTAGGTTTCAGCAAATGTATGATGAGAGGGAAACAAACTCATCCCAGGAGTTTCTGAGCTCGGAGAATGGCTTTGCTAAGATGATAACTGGGGGGAGGCTGTCTTAATTGTATATGGAGTGATGTAAAATAAGGAAACATTGCCTGTAAGTTCAGCTGGGTGGAATTCATCCATCAGGGCGTGAGCTGGGAGGAGGAGCCTTGTAGGGAAGCATCCAGCAGGAAAGGAAGTAGCTGCAGAAAGCGGCCAAGATTTGGTGGGTTAGAAACTGCAGATTGGACACTAAAGATGGCCCTGGATGGTAACTTTCTCCCATTAATAAGTGATAATAACAGGGAAGTTAGAATGGAGGGAAAAATACTGAATGTGGCTGAACAAATTAAACATCTCAGGGAAACGTCAGACTAAAGGAGAAAGTTGACACTGGCCTGGTCTTAGTACCTGGAGATGGCTGTTCGGTGGCCTCTGTGTACCTGTTTACTGATATTTACGTATGTCTGTCTAACTTTAGAAGCCCGTGCAGATGCCTGGATTAGCAGGTTTCTGTCCTATATTCGGTCCTGGTTTACAGGTTTGAATAGAAATAAAAAGGACTCGGTTAGAGGGTGAGCATGAATAGTATATTTGTCCTCAGCTTGTGGGAGGACGGAGGCTTCTGCACGTTTGCCAATTTTTCATTAATTCCTGATTATCTACTAGGCGCTGAGCCAAGTCCTATGAATGCACAGGCGACAGACAGCACCTGCGGGTTTTGGAATCCCAGCCACACAAACACAGTCCAGGGTTTTGATGATTACGCAGTAGCAATGGTGGGGGCTGGGCAAGTATATCTCCACTGGGAATGCATTTGCAAAGGGTTCTGAAGGCTGCGTAGGAGCTTGTCCTAGAAAGACTGACATGAAGACCACTCTAGACATAAGGAACAAGGGCTGTAAAGTCAGATGTTCATGACTCTTGTGATAATCCCTGAGGCTGGGTTGCAGTCTGGGCTGGGCTGGTGCGGAGAGAGCCTGGGACAGAGAGAAAGTCAGGCTTGGAGCTGGGAAGTAAAAAAAAAAGAAAAAGAAAAAACAGACAAGCTACCTGAACTCAGATATGTGTATGGCGTGGTTCTAAGGGGCAGACTTCTGTGTAAAGAGGAATAGGCTAACACTTAGAATTGTCACAAGGCACAAACACTATTACGCTATACACAGGAGGGCTTTGGGCTTAGAGTCAGGTAGCACAGCTTTTGTTTGTCTGCTTACTCATTCTTTCGTATTTATTAAACCCCCAGGACTTCCCTGGGATGGTCTAGACCCAGGAAGTAGAGTGGTTGGCAAGACAGGCCGCGTGAAACCGAGTGAAAGACTAATAGAAGAAAAGGTTCATAATGTGGTATGGCGGGGGAGGGGCAGGGAGCAACCAATATGAACTTCAGGGGGCTTGGGTGGCCAACAGGTATCTCCAAGGGAGCCACATCCACACAGTAGCAAGACAGCAAGGGACAGAAAAGCCTCTTTACTAAGCAGAGTTATGCCCTGGGGACAAGGAGTGTGACATGCTACACAGTAAGTTTGGAGAATGGAACACATGCTGGATAGAGTGTTTACTGTATCTGGGAATAAATCTGGGCTTTGCACAAACTTCATTCTAAATGTGTCGGTTCTGCAGGACTGACTTGGAGTCCTCAAGGTTCGTTCTAGGCGCTATGCAGAGAACAGGCAGGTGAACGAAAGACCTCTGCCCTGGCGTGGAAGTGGCTTGGACTAATGTGTATCACTAGGGACTGAGACGCGTAGAGCTCTGTGCGCTGTTCTGAGGGAAGATGATCATTGTTGCTGGTACCGTTTGGAATATGGGGAAGAAGAAGGCCTCTTTTTGTTCAAGTGCTCACTTGGTCTGCCCAGAGCCCTGGGTCCCAACCCACTTGAACTAAGTATGATGTATTCCTGTAACTAGCCCCAGGGAGAGGTAGAGACAAGCAGAGGATCACAAGTTCAAGGTCATCTTTGGCTTCCTAGCAAGCAGAAGCCAACCTGAGTGACTTGAAATTCTGTGGTATGGGGGAAGAGGCTATTTGTGCATTCAGATTTGTGTGTCTGTGTATGTTTTCTTAAATAAATTTGTCAATATAGAAAAATTATAGTATATGCTTTACAAATAACAGTAAAGGTTTTATTGATTTTTGCCACCCTTATTAATGTACAAGTGTATTGGGACAGGAGTGCTTTGGATTGATCAGTAGGATAACAGTAAAACAGGAAAGCTGGGCCCCAGACTCCTGCCTCTGAAGTCATTGCCTTTTTAGTTGTGCCAGGAACTACATTTCTTCACTTTGTATCTGTGAGCTGTGCCTGATGTAACAGCGGGGTTTGTTGTGCGGTTTTGTTAGCATGTCATCATCTCTGTCAGGTTCTTTGGTCTACAAGACCTTCTCTGTAAAGGGGCAGCTGATAAACGTTTTAAGAAAAGGGCAGTGTGTAGACCTGTGTGTCGGGAGGGCTTTAGTGGTCTCTTATAGTCAGACAGTTGGCCCATACTCTGGACAGGTCACAGAACAAGGAATCAAGTGCTGGTTTTCATTTACCATTTTCTGCAGTGTGAATTCTTCCCAACCCCCCGCTGAGTTCAGACTACTGGTGACATCACTAGGTGGGGTTTCTGACTTCTCTGCCTTGGCTGTCAGCTACAAACTCCTCCTCTCTGCAGTGCCATTAGCCAGTTGATAGAGCTGTGGTTCAAAGCTGTGGTTTTTAACTTAACAGGGCTTTTTGTTTGCTTGCTTGCTTGCTTGTTTCCAGATCAATGCAAACTGTTGGTTCCTTGCAGGCTCTGGTCTCACGGGGCTGCAGTGTGTGGCCCTTTAAGTAACTAATTAAACATGGCCTAGATGCATTCCTAGAAGCCCTGGACACTGGCGTATAGCAGCTCAACTCAGGCTTTCTTGTAGACTCTCTTTTCATGAGGTGCTACCTTTCTCTGTTCTACACTTGGGTGTGATTTTAAAATTCCTTTCTCTGGATAGCACATCTGTAGTTAAAAATACTCTTCTCTAAAGGTTTTGCTTTTTTTTCTTTTTCTTCCTTCTACCCATACTGTATTCATTACTTGCTAAAACGATGCGTGTCTATAAAATTTAAGTTCTGTGGGTTAGGAAGTCTTATTTTCTGACTGATATGTCATAAATTAAAATTTCTAGAATTTTTGTTAAGATCTTAGGGATGGATGTATAGGCATAACCTTTTTCCGGACATGTTTTTGTTTTTGTTTCTGTTTTTTCTTATTTGGGGATTAGTTGCAAATATTACATGGTAAACTTTCTTGAATTTTTACTTTACTTTTCTATTTTCTAAGTTTCTGATTGAACTTTTTGTAGTGTACGGCTGTTTTCAGTAAATCCCTGTTAATGTTATTGTAAATATTCAACATTCAAAATAAGTGTTGAGATTTGAAACTCCCCTTGTTTATTAAAACAATCTGAAGAAATGGGTGTGTTAAAGATCAGCGAGGAAAGCATACCGGACGCAGCAGCAATGTTCATCCTGATGGGTGCTGAGGGGAGCAAACATCCTCAGGCATACAGTTGCCATGGCGATGAAGAAACTGAAACTGATGCGGCTCATTTTCTGTCCTGGTAACTTCACGCATTCTACTGCCCTCTTCTGGTGGAGATCAAAATTAACCCAAACTAACTCAAGATTTTGTTACTCCTGCCCAGTTTTTTAAGAGTTGAGATGCCTGTGTTTGCCTAGCTTACGTTATACATAAGTACATTTAATTACATGTAGCAGAATATTTTCAACACACGCTAAAATTATTACTCTTGATTTTTAATGATCTTTAGAAATGCATTCATTCACTTGTCTAAATTCTTTAGTTGTTAGAGTTGTTTTAAAGTTTGTAAATATCATCTTAGACACACCCTTAAACATCAAGAGTTACCGCTGTCATGCAATACATGATCTGACAGTTACAGGGGTTCCTGCTAATAAATGTAAGTTCCCCTCTGTGTTTTGGCAAACGCTATTTAAAACCTGGCAAAACAACTTAAAAATTAAATGATCTAAAATCAAATTAAGTAAAATAGTATCGGTGCAGACGGTAGCATACAGGACTCTTTCCACAGACTAGCTGGCCTGTTCTGGAACCAGCATTTCTTGCTTTTCTTATCAGTAAGTTTCGTTTAGTAATGTACATCATTGGCGCTTGCTCCTTAGGAACACAAGAGGCATTTTCTAGTAAGTCAGTGAGGTTGTTTTCCAGACCTAAGTTCAGATTACCCATGCTTGATGAGAGTTTTCTCAGTAGAAGGTGTTGTTTGGGAGTGAAGTCTCTAGTGGCATTCTGAATTTGGAAGAAGTAGATGAAATTAGAACTAGCAGTCTAGGAGCTTTGGCCACCACATCATGAAACTTCAGCATCAATTAACGGAGGATCAGATCGCCCCCTACAGTTAGTTACATTGTGGCTGATTACTAAGAACCGGATGTTTCATGTTTTGCTGCCAAACAACCAGAAAAGCCTCCCCTTTAGTGTAGTTTCAGTATTCTTCACTTCTAAAGCCTCAGACACTAGCCAAAGATGACTCATGTAAGCTCTAAAGGGATTCGCTGTAGCAAAATTCTGCTTCTGGGGTCCTTCTCTCAGCCGCCGAACCCTGAGTTCTGACTGGGAAGTGGGCAATGAAGAAGCAGGCTGGGAAAGGCAGCCTTGGAGTACAAAGCAAACAGCTAAAGTGGGGTGTTTCTTCCCATGAAGGGAACCCAAAACTTTATGTCGGCCTGACATCAGTTAAAGGTGCCTTGTCTCCTATTACGTTTGCCTGCTCAGTTAACCACAGGGGAGTTCACAGGCAGATTCCCCATGAGGTTGGCCTGCGTACTGCCATGCTGGTGGCTCATGAAATACAGTATTGACTGTCTTCCAACCTACTCTCCTGGATGAGAAATTCTATCCATTTACCTGACTAGAACCACCAACCTCTAGAGGGGAAATGAGGATCCCCCTTTTCGCTTAAAGAGGGCTTGCCAGAGTCACCCTCCACTAAGACCCACACAGTCGGCGCGAGCACGACTTCTGAGCGTCTCTTGACTGGGTCATTGGCCTTGCTCCTGGCTTTGGGGCTCTGCCAGTTTGTTCTAGCGCATGGGCCATCTTCCTGATTCCGAGTGCTCAGGTCTGTGACCTCAGGGTTTCACACCAACAGAACTCAGCACACATTTAATGACAGGCTCTGAGACCCCTCCGTTAATAGAAAGTGGGCTGCCAGCTCACAAGCTTCAAAGGCTGGAAGTAGATGGTTTTACTACTATATCTGTCTGTTCTAACATAGCTAGATTGGGAGAAACCCCCTCATACAGTCTTTTAATTACATATATCGTGTGTTTCATAATGGCCTTTTCCTCTTCAAAGCAAGTCCATATTCTTTGTTCTACTGGTTTGGGGGTCTTACTATGTTATTAAAAAAATAGAAGACTTATTATTACTCCTCATTGTCGACCAAATT
Source organism: Micromys minutus (assembly GCF_963924665.1). NCBI lineage: Eukaryota > Metazoa > Chordata > Mammalia > Rodentia > Muridae > Micromys > Micromys minutus. Next base: position 6,624,507 of record NC_137954.1, on the reverse strand, counting down.
ATCCCTGCAGCTATGACAACATAATTTTATATAAACTGCAATACAAATATCCTTTTAAACTTTAGCTGTATCTATAACTTTACATACATATATATACACTATACATTTTATATGTACACATATATACACACAACAATGTATGTGTTATGTGTTTACATATGTTTGTTAAAATGTATATATGTGTCTGAGGAGGTGTTTTCTTTAGACCCTGACAGTCATGTGAATGTTTGTTTTCATAGACTTGAAAAGGCTGTGAATCTAATGGTTGTTTACTACTTACTAATGAGGAAAAAAATACTTCTTACACTTAATTTACTTTGATAGATGTTTTTTTTTCCCCAGGATCAGTCAAACCTGGCACTGTGTTATGTGTCTGAGTGGGGAGGAGGAAGATAAAAGGATTTAATTAATTATAAGACAAGGTGAGATTCCCACGCTTCAGGAGCTGTCCATCCCAAGGGAATTACATCAAGCCCAAGGCTGACATGGCCTCCTGACCCTAACTACCACATCCTGCTCTTCTGGGGTCCTGCTGCCTCTCCAAGTCAGGGGCAGCCACAGGATACACCATGAGATAGTCCACATTTCTCCTGGTAACCTCCAGATAATTTTGTTAGTCCTCCCTGTTTTCATGACATCATTTTCCCACGTTCTGTGTCCCCCCAAGCCCCTGCTTGCTTTGCAGTACTGAGGCTCTGGACCACACAACTGCTTCCAGCCCTCAAACACGATTCTCATTTAGACTGGAGGGTTGGAATCCTTCAAGGTATTTGAGACTCAAGAATTAAGGTTGGAGATCATTCCTTATGGCTAATCACACTCCCTCCCCTTCTCCCTCCCTCCTATGTGTTTTGACAGGAAAAAAAATATTTTAAATGCAGAGCAAAAACTTTCTATGACAAGGAGCTAATGAGAAAACTTTTTGCTGCACATGAAGAAGGACCCAACACACGTCAGTGACTTAAGCTAACAAAGGGTAGTTTCTCTTTCCAAATCAGGTTATTGGGGTTCTCTGGATCCCAACAAACTCACGAGCCAAGCTTGGGAGTCCCCACTTTTTGTACTTTCTACATCCAAAGGGAAGAAAGCTCCTTGGGGATTCCCAGTGGCTTATAAATTCTGTGAGCTGAGTGTGACTACACTCAAGGGCCCTGGAGAGATGGCTGCCACGTGTATTCATTTTCTGAACAAATAGCTAAACTTTTGAACTAATAATCCCGGATGCAATGTAGACGGTAAATGGTTCTTACATTGACACAGCTTTCAAGGACTGTGATGTTTTTGGGAGTTACTTTAGACTGTCTTAGACTGGAAGAAAGAACAAAACCCACGGGAAAAATAGCCCAAAGACAACCCCCCCAAACTCAATCGTTTCTAGGACCACAGAGAGGCTAAAGATAAGGGGACCTGGAAGGCCTTTCATTCTGTCCTTGAAAAATAGACTCCGATCATTACTAGCCTAGTCAATTTCCTGGATATCATCTTCCTATTGGTTCAAGAACATAGATCCCACAGAAGTCTTCCCTTTCTGCTGCCTAGTACCTGCATATGCTGAGTAACCGGTGTGGGCAGTCTTTGCAATCTTAAATAATGAATTGAAACTGTAGTCTATGACAACATAGTCTTCTCTCCCTCTCTTTTGTTGGTTGTGGTATTTTATTAAACTTGTATTGTAATAAATGAAGCTATGCGGGGATCGGCAAGGGTGGGGGGCAAACACCAAAACGGAACAGTGGGGTATGGTCTCTGAGTTGTTCTAACTGTACCCCTTTTCTCTGAGTGTCTGCCCCCCACCCAGGGGACTTGGAATGAGTACCTCTGCTGTAGTCTCCATGGGCGTGACCGACACTGTGAACAGCTCACCTTGGTAGTGTGTGTGCTTCTGAAGCTCAGATAGAGAACAGCATTTTTCATACAGCTTTGACCTTAGCGTTCTGCTTCTAGACTGTCTGACCCTCGGAGCCAGTGGTGATCTGGTCGGAAGCCGGAGGAAGAACAAGCTATTGGGGCTCCCTGTCATGTGCTGTGCTTAGTCCCACCATCATAGACTTGTGATTGTGTGCTTTGCTGAAACCAATGCTGGGGCTGAATGTCTCATGCGAAAGGAATATTCCAACATGCCTGTTCTTTAGAAAGCCAGACACCAATAGTGGAAAGGGCCTCACTTCCTACAGCTTCTGTACGTTCAAGTCTCTTTGCTCTTCTGGATGCTTTTATCTGTGGGTCTGGAGTTCTGCTGAAGCCTGCGTCTATGTTTTACATATACGAGAGGACTAGTACATCTCATGCAATAACCACCATGCCATGATGTATGTAGGCAGGCTAACCGTCATTCTCTCTTTTTTTCTTCCAGAGTGCCTACCGCATGTTTACAAACAACACGTGTTTGAAGCACATGATCACCAAAGTCCGGCGGGACACCCACCACTTTGAACGCTATCAGCATAACAGGGACCTCGTGGGATTCCTTAACATGTTTGCTAACAAACAGCTGGAACTACCAAGGGGCTGGGAGATGAAACACGATCATCAGGGCAAGGTAACCTGAGCTAGCCACCCTACTGAGCTACGGAGTGACTGCGGCTGCTCTTCTCACTGAGGGCAAATGTTCCATCTCCTTACTCAGCACAAACCTGCACAGGCAGCTTGTTACTATAATCCAGATAGATAGATAGATAGATAGATAGATAGATAGATAGATAGATAGATAGATATAGATATAGATATAGATATAGATATTGATGATTAGAGATATAGATAGATATAGATATAGATAGCCATGTTTTCCCAGACAGTCTTCTCTCTGCCCTCTCTTGGCATTTTCCACTGACTAGGGAAAAGAATTCTCAGGCCACACTTCTCCTGAGCGATGTAACTTATGGTGTAGACACATGGATAAAAATACATGGTAGTTTTGTTCAGAGGGGAGGCTAGGAATCACTGAGCCATTGTGCAAGACATTGGTGGAGTCTGAGTCTCAGCCGTGTCCAGAGTCCTGGCCTCCTTGTACCTTGAACAACTCCCTAGTTCATAATGAGAAGCACATAAAAGCCAGGGTAGTGACATCTGCGCTTCCTATGTCGATGGGTGAACCAGAAAGTCGAGTTCTAACCAGGAAACTGCACGTAAGAAGTCGGAATGGAAAGTTCGTTTCATTAGAAGGTGTTCCCTAGTGAACTCTTTATTTTTACTTGACATTTGCTTAACACCTTTTGTGATCCCTGAACTGTTTGGGGGCTTCATAGATAAACAGAGGCTTCCCACATCATGATGAAGTACTGCTGGTACCACACCTCAAAGATGAAAAATCCCCAAACTCATAATGGCTCGGCAACCCACCCAACATTACCAAGACAAGCCATGGCTGAGCTGCCCTGTGCGCCAGGTCATCTGGTTCCATGACCCCTGACCTTAACTGTGACATTATATTTTCTAAACCGAGGTTTCGTAGAACCAACCTGTTTTCTTGTATATATGAAATATTGGTGAATAATGCTTAAAATGGTGGCCCTCAACCTAATGCTGCAAGGTTTTATTTACTATCAGTTCCTCATGTTGTTTGTTGCTACTTCATAAATGTAATTTTCTATTATTAATTGTAATATAAAATCTGGGTTTTTCAATGGTCTTAGGTGATCCCTGTGAAAGGATCATTTGACTCCAAAAGGATTGACTTCAAAGGGGTTAAAATGACACTATATATATATATATATATATATATATATATATATATATATATATATATATATATATATGGTACATAAAAATTTGAGCTATCTTTTTTTTTTTTTTTTTTTTTTTTTGCAAAGCCAGTCTTTATCGAGCACTTATACAAAGCAGGTTAACATGGCATTCAAAGAAAAGAGACAGGCAAGGGGCAGATAAACACACTTGTATCAAGAGGTGATTAACATACTGTAAACTGAATCAGAGGACAGAGTCTGTGGAACGCTAGGGATGGTTGGGGTTTTATAGAGGTGTTTGGGGGTGTCTCCATGATGCATGGGGAAGCCAAAAGGACGTGAGGTGTGAACTGTGCGGGGGAAGAGCATCCTGGGAAGAAAAGTGTGCAAGCCGAGCAGCGTCCCCCGGAGTGCCCTCGGTACTGCAGGAGTCTTCTGCTTTTCTCAGACTGAGCTTCCAGCAGTCTTAGCGGAGAGCCTCTGGGAGGGAGTCAAAGCAGTTGCTATCACAGCACTGACTCTAATGCAAGGAAGACCTCACAGGCTCACTGCATTACGGACTTGACTTTTCTGCAGGGTTATTTAACAATGTTCCCAAACAAGAGTTTAGAAGCAGCAAGCATGAATGTAGAGGAGATAAAGGGATGGATCTCTTGTGATGTCCCTGGACCATAGGTTAAATGGTAATGAGTCAAAAATCGTGACAACGCAGCCTCCAAGACGGTGAAGACAGAAGCAAGGGCATATCACCAGGGAGGATGTGCCATGCTGCAGCTGAGTCTGCTTCAGAACACTGAAAAGAAGCTCAGCAAGCACTTAGCCCAAGACTCCGTAATTAAGGCCAAGAGTTATGGCTCACCCCTGTAATCTCCCCGCTTGGCAGGCTGAGCAGGATTGGCATGAGTTACAGGCTGGCTTGGGCGATGTGATGAGTTCAAGACAAGCCTAGGACACACAGCAAGATCCTGTCTCAGAAACAAAATGCCACATTTAATGAGTGACAGGCCTGGGTGTGCAATGCTCTCTTCCCCTGAGTCTCACTGGTTGGCAGGTAGATGACTATCTTCAAGTTATTGTGCCAAGAGCAAGGACTTGCCTGTGGCCGTCCTCGTCTGCCTGTGATGGTTATGAATGTGTCCTAGCTTCCCTACCCGATCCCCTTCGAGGGCTCCTTTGTTCATGTCTGGGTCACTCTCCTCTCCCAGTGTACTTGTGGAGAAGAGAAGCGTCTCAGAATGAATGAATGAATGAAAGAAACATCACCTGTGGTTCCATGCAGTTACCTTTACTCTGCGGAAGCAGGAAGTTCCCAGGATCCCTCCCTCTGTCCACTCTTCTGCCCCCTCACTCGATACAGCTCTTTCCATTGGCCCCATCTTTTTCCCTTTATTTTTTATCCTATGTGTATGGTTACTTTGCCTGCCCTTATCTCTGCGTCCCTGTTCATGAAGTGCCCTTAAAGGCCAGAAGAGGGCATCAAGTCCCTTAGGATTGAAGGGTTATAAGCTTCCATGTGGGTTTTAGGATTCGAACCAGGGTCCTTTGAAAGAGTAATCATTGAGTTATCTCTCAGACCCTTCTTTTGAACTCTTTTAGTTAATTCATAGATTGTCTTGGGGTTCTTACATTATATATTTGTGATGGGCTTTAGGTATCTAATTTTGGAAAAGTGTGTGTGTGTGTGTGTGTGTGTGTGTGTGTGTGTGTGTAATTTTTAATTAGAGAGTATGAGATTTTACAGGATTATAGAACTATCCAGTTTGCTGTGGGAATAATAAAGTGAAAGCTATTTCTTAAGTCACACAGATGAAGGAAATGGTGCAGAATATTCATGTAAGATTAACAGGGCTGGAGAGATGGCTCAGTGGTTAGGAGCAATGGCTGTTCTTCCAGGGACCCTGATTCAATTCTCAGCAATCGCATGGAAGTTTAGAATATCCAAACACTAGTTCCAGAGGAATCAGACACTCTCTCCTTTTCTCCTCTGACATCAGACACATGCACATGGAGCACATATATACATCCAGGCAAACACTCAAATACATAGAATAAAATGAACAAATCAATGGATGACTCTAAGGATTAATAATCAAAGAGTAAGACTATTGTATTACGTTTTGCACTGGGTGTGGAGAGAGAATATCCCTCTGGATGGGTAAAGAGTTAGGACCCTCAACTACTGCTGCTAGAAGCATAGAGTGATCCATTGGCTTGAAAAATAGTCTGGGAGTTTCCAAACAGATTAAGCGAGTAGCTGCCATTCTATGTAGATATCCAAGAGAAATGAAACCTCCTCATAAAAACATGAATTTGCTCATTCATAGCTGCATTGCTCATAAAAACAAGGAGTTGGAAATAAGCTCAGTGTGTATTAATGGATAACATGTGGTAGATTGATTCGCTGGCATGTCACTTGATACTTCAGAGGAATGAAATCGATAGATTGCCACAACACATATGAACTTTGAAGATGCTTGCTAAGGGGAAAGGAAGTACTCAGAAGGTCACATATTGTGATAGGCCCAGAACAGGCAACCACAGAGAGACAGGAAGTAGATGGCTGCTTGGGGTGGTGGTAAGTAATGCTAATGGGAACAGGATTTCATTCTGGAGGAAATGATGCTAAACTTAGGTAGTGGTCATGGCCACACACCCTCATGTTATACTGAAAGAGTAAAACACAAACATTAAGTGAATGAATTGCATGGTGTCTAAGCTCAGTGTCAGTAAAGCTGGCTTTACAAGGAATAGGCTTAATTTAAAGGCAGAAATTCTGATTTTCGCTTTTAGGCCCTATAGATTATGGCTTTCTTAATCTCTGAGGATATGTTACATGGTTCTGAACTGATTTAATGTCCAATTATATAGTGATCTCGGTCTGTTTTAAGTGCTTTGATAAACTATGGAGTGAACGGTTTACATTTGTACCATTCTGGAGGCTGAGATGTTCAGGATCCCTTTACCTGTGCCTAGTTGTCCTGTGTCTGTTGGGGGGGGGGGGTACTGAATTCTCATCAATTGCAAAAGTCATAGGTTAGCTTTCTGGGGGCTACTTTGAACCAGTGCTGATCCCGTTCATGAGGGTCCCATTCTCATTTGCCAACCACCTCCCAAAGACCTGTTTCCAAGGCTGTCACTTCTCGGTTAATGCTGCCTTTCCTTAATGTCACTTGGAGATGTGTCTTGTTAATTCTACAACATTTGTAGTCACCCTTTGTCTCTATTTCCTTAGTGACTTTCATTTTGTAACTTTGAAGCTGACAGTCAGTCCAGGTTTAGTTTTATAAAGTTGTCCAAGAATACCGTGATCAACATCTGTCTACTTCTGCTGAGTTCGGGATCCAGGGTTCTTTGCTAACACGTGGACGTACCTGTGTTCTCCCCAGGCCCCACACTCTGGGAAGTTTGAAATCTGTGTAAGCAGTGCTGATGGTTAGAAGGCACAGCTCACAACTTGTTCAGCATTAGACTTATTGAGTTTCAGAAGAAACTGTGTCTGGGTGTTCATAAGCCTTTAGCAGTTGTCTCCTTTGGGGACAGCAGTGCTAGGACATGCACAGACATCTGCAAGAGGAACTGGTGGCTATTGCACATGGACCCCAGAGCAGGCTGGGAGCTGCCGCCCTGGTCCGGCTCCCCCACGAACCAGGTGGGGATTTGGGTAGAGCAGGGAATCTCAATACCATGTTTGTAAACAGATCGATACATTTGTAGTTTTTATGAAAACAAAGATATTTTACACATGAATGTGTCCTTACTTGATCAGTGACTGCTCTTCATGGTAAACTTAACATCGTTTTCTTGTTCTTTTCTTCATAAGGACCTGCCATCCCCCTCTACCATGGTGGCCCTTGGAATGGGCTTTCACAGTAGGGTCTGTCCTTGTTTTGTTCTGGGTTGTGTGTGCTGTTCTTGGCCACTGCAGCAAGCCTGGCTTGGAATGTTTGCTTCTGCCTGAAACCCCAAAGGTGTTTCTCTGTCAGGGTAGCTTCTCTTGTAGAGTCTCCTGCCCTCTTAGGAATCAATGGCTTCTTACTGTGCTGCCTGTGTATTCCCCCGTCAACCTTGCTCATTATTTCAGGTTTCAAAAACTATTCTTCAAATTCAGGTAGCTTAGAACGTGGGTCAGATGCATGGGATGGCACTGAAGGGTGAGCTTCAGAATAAGGGATCAGACGCGTCTCCTCTAGGCATTGCCATTTAATCCCAGTCCCCTACTTCAGATGACTATGAACATGTGACAGGCAGGTGGCCAGTGCCAAGCCTGATGACCTGAGTCCAAACCCCAGGAACCAGATGATGGAATGAAACACCCAACCTACAAGTTATCCTGTGACCTTCACATAAGTGCCCCACAGACATACACCTCACACACATAGAGAAAAATGTAATAAAAATTGTCCTAAAAGTTTTATGTCACAGCGCTGGTCTAGGGCAGTGTGCTTCTGACATGGGGTACATAGGATTATCACAGTGAGGGTGGGATCTGAGCTGACTAAAATGAGTTATAAAGTGGGAAAACAGGAATGGGGAGATAAACCCAAAGGGAAGACACAATACAGGAACACCCCAAGCAGATTCATCTGGTTCCCATGAAGAGGTAATGGGCAGGTTTTAAGTGACTTGTGTCCATGCCCTAAGGTCCGTGAGCCCCTGATGGGGCTAAGGCTAACTCAGGGTGCTGCGAAATAACAATAGCAACAAGAAATGCATGCAGAGTCTCCTACTTCTCCTTCACAGATGGACTTAGTACTTAGCTTTCCTTTCAGATGTTGAATACAAATGGCTTTTTTGTTTGTTTCTTGGCTTCTTACTCTCAAACACAATTAACTAACACACAATATTTTCCCCAAATTATTTCACCTAAGTTGAAATACTAGGTGCCAGTGACTGACTATCCGATCCAGGTTGACTGAGGCAGGCAGAGATAGGTGGCATTGGCCATAGGTGGCATTGACCAAAATGTTCTCTCTTTAATTCTCTGCTATTCTAAGGCCAAAGGCCTCTGACTTCTGGTAATTAACTTCTACTGTTAGCAGCAGGGGATTAAGGCGGGGGGGGGGGGGGGTGCTTGGGCTGGAGAGATGGCTCAGTGGTTAAGAGCACTCACTGACTGCTCTTCCAGAGATCCTGAGTTCAATTCCCAGCAATGGTGGGAATGCGGGTTCAATTCTCCACATGGTGGCTCACAACCATCTGTAATGGGATTTGATACCCTCTTCTGAAAGGAAGGAAGGAAGGTAGGCAGGCTTAATTGTAATTGCTAGAGCTCTTTTCTCTTTGACCCCTCACTAGCCAGGTGAGCAGCTTGGAGTTTTTTAGATGGGGCTAAGCCCCAAATGCCACACTTTATTTCTTCTGACAAAGTATACTTTCTTAGACAAAAGTTCTTTATAAAATTACCACCTAGATAAAATGTTACACAAAAAGGGAGTTACAGAAAAATCCTGATAGTAAGTTCAAGTGATTGATAGAAAGTAAGTGATTCATTCTATAAGTTCATTATAAGTTCAAAGCAACACTTTCACATGACCTTGCTTTATCATAATGCACACTTGTGGCTTCATCCTTGGACCTGACCTAGAATGCATGTTTTTCCTTGATCACAAATTTATTCCAGTGCTATTAGCTTAGTACAGTTAGCCTGTGACACAGGAAGGTTTACAGAATTCTATTTGTAGCTTTATTCTATAGAAAGCCTGAAATTACTTGTATCAGTTTAAGAGTTCTATAAAATCTAGCAGAAATTGTGAAATCCTTAATTTATCTCTACAGCATCACTACATGAGATTACATCTTCATGTTGAGCTGCAGGAAATTTTCCCAGCAGGCTAAGCTGATACCCAGGAATCACTGAACTATGTAATAGTGACAGAAAAAGGCACATCAGCAGCAAGAAGCAGTCCTGGGGTGACGTTTCTAAGGACCCTGTATCTCAGAGCTTGCCCATCGCAAGCCATGCAAAATTTGCTTGCATGCCTTGGTCTTCCCAAGACTGCTTCTGACAACTAAGAGACTTTAAAGTGATGTGTCACAAACTTTGCATTTTAAAAATAAAACCATAGAACAATAACAATTTTTTTTTTTTTTTTTTTTTTTGCAAAAAGTCTCTTCCATAGTTTGGTGCTTATCTCCCAGCTGATCTGAAAATCATTTCTACTTCATTGGAACTCTGAGAGCTGTGACTTTGAGGGTGACTCTGGGAGTTTTAGTATGTGAATGATATAAACACCGGACTGTGGTAACCACCAATGTGACAGTTGTTTTTGGAGGAAAAATTCCGAGAACAAAATAAACATTTGCCTGGTGGAAGTTACTGAAGGCTGGAGATTCTTGTTTGACCAGAGGCAACCAAACTAGCGCTGTGTCAGTCATTCTGGGGTTGGCCTTGGATTCCGTCCTACATCAAACCTCTCTATAGTCATTTAATGGGTCAGGTTCTACTCAGCTCAGCAAATTAAAGGCAACCTAACATGTAGAACTCTCACATGGATTTAAAAACAAAAAAACAAAATCCACTTTTTTTGGAATATAAGCTCTATTCTGTAAAATATACGGTGGCTGTTTTATTTTATTTTTCTTTACTTTGTTTTATTTATTTGACCAAACTTGTTGCTTTTGTGACATATCTCTTTAGGTTTTTTTTTTTTTTTCCCACAAATGATGCTGTGGGACTCAAGCTAGCCAGAATAAGACAGAATGAAGCCCCAAAATTTATAGACAATTCACTGTTTCCAAGGACCCCTTGACTAATTTTTTTAGATTTGTTTATTCATTATATACACTGAGGCTGTGTTCAGACACACAAGAAGAGGGCATCAGATCCTATTACTAATGGTTGTGAACCACCATGTGGTTGCTGGGAATTGAACTCAGGACCTCTGGAAGAGCAGTCAGTGCTCTTAACCACTGAGTCATCTCTCCAGACACCCCTCTGCCCCGCGCTAATTTTTAAGTGGTAAAAGATATCAAGTCAAAAAACCCACAAGGAGATAAATATGACCAAAATATATTAAATACACTTATAAAAAGGTCACGGCGACACTTGTTATTTTGTATAATTAAGTTAATAGATTTCTGTTTTCAAAACCACTGATTAACAGATATAGAATGAAAACACTAAATATGACTTCGTTTCTAGGGCTGTGTGTCATTTGGAGTGAGGGAACTGAACAGACTTGGATGTGTGGGTGTTGCTGAGTAAAGTCTAAGTTCTTAGAATCTGAAGGAACTGGCTGAGCCTCCCTTCCCCTCTTTTTTAAGTTATCCTCTTGATGTGCATTGGAATTCCAAAAATATATTATTCTCGGATTCTGTAGCAACGCCTCTTTTCCATAGAAGATGTGTTGGTTTGGATAGTTGCATCTTCAGCCTTCGGCACTGATGGACTAGTGAATGAGAGAGAGGAAGCAAACACCAGGCACCGTGGTGTCTGTGGAGCTGAGGGTGTGGTCAGGAGGCAGCTCTGCTTTATCCTCTTTACCTGGTCCTCTCCTACTTTTCCTCGGTTTGCCAAATACTAGCTGGAAATAACTCACGCTTTTTTAGCGTAGATTTGTTGAGCCCGAGGTTAGAATTTCTTCATAAATACTGGTGGCTTTTTCTTTGCTTAAAATAATAGAAGTCTTGTTTTGTTTTGAAAGAAAAAGAGAATCGTGTAACGAGAGAAACGTATTTTGTTTGGTCTTGCTAAAATGCCACTTGGCTCCAAGCAGCCCATGTTTTTTGACTCTGACTGTGCCCTGGAGCTGTGGAAGGGTCGATGTTTTTAAAAATGAGATTTGAGTTTGCATTCCTTGTCGGGTTTTTTTCCTTTCCGCCGTTACTCTTAGTTGGCCCAGCACCTCAAAGCTTGAATGGATTTCCTTAGTGAGACTTAGCAGTGGGGACATGTGCTCTGTGAGCAGCTCATTTGCAAAGGACTTATTTCGTCAGATGATTGCTTTTTAAATGAAGTTTCAGACACTTGCATGTTAGATGCTCAGAGTAATTGCAGGCTCTCCAAAAGCTGTGACACAAAAGTGACCCAGATCTTTAAAAAGGGACAACTTCATTGCCCATCTGAACTAGTTAGCATTCCCTGTGGAAAGTGATCCACTTCTCCGGGATAATTGACGTGTGTCACTGATGGAACGGGCCAGCTGACAAGTTTCACGGTGACTTTTTTATGCTCCATCGGTATTTGCTTAGTCATGGTGGCAATGAGACCCAGGCCCGCTTTTCTCTAAAGTCACCTACATTGTTTTAGCAACTTGACAGTGACCCGACTCGCCCCTTTTACAACCCTTTTACAAATAAGCTAAAAAAGCAAAATACTAAGGAAACCCTTCCAAGTCCACACAGAGAGGGTCCTGAGCAGAGCCTAACACGTGCCGAGGTATGGCTTCTGGGTGCTGCTCCCTGTCACTGCCCTGGGTCTGTGGCACGGGTAGAGATTTTCAAGACCTTTCCTCTCAAGTACTGAGACTGGAAAGACATGTGTAAACAGTATACACATTTCATCTGACTCTGAAACAGAACCCCTGAGGATGTACACACGGCACCTCTTTCCTGCCCATGGCCATACCTCCAACATGTCAGCAGTGAGAACGGCCCGTCCTGTGGATTGTGCTGCCGGACCAGCAGCAGTGTTCTCAGCTTGCAGCATCAGAGAAGCCAAGAGGGGCTGTGAGTGTCAGCCCAGTTCAGGGCACACTCCAGCGCTTTTCCAAAGGAAGGTTGGAATGAGGTGTGAGAGAAGCCAGAGAAGGCATGGAAGAAGAGCTATGAAAAGGAGAGGGGGGAGGAAAGAGTTCTCATTGGGTTATGGAGTCAGGTGAAAGGTGGGTTCAGGTCTCAGCTTTGTAAGTTCCCAGATGTATCACTGAAACCTACAACTGTGACACAGCTGTTAACAGTGACCAGCAATCAGATGCCATTGTTTGCCGAATAATGAAAACCCTCTGTGAAGATGGTAGCTCCAGCCTGGAGTTTAGAGAGGGCATGCTTGCTCTTCTGTGGAGCTTTCAGTGTGGTCAGCTAGGATTGGTGTGTCTGTACTATGATGGGAAAAGCTATTCAGAGTTTCTTTGGGAGCGTATATTTGTCCTCATCAGGAGGTTCAAAGGTTCGAGAGCTGAGTTTAGTAGGAGGTTCCTGGGGTTGCCAGAGCTGCCTGTTTTTTTCTGCTTATCCATTTCTGTTGTCTCGGTGTGTTGGCTGTTACAGCCTCACTTTAGAGAACAGGGGAGAAGGTGAGCAAAAGCACTCACCCGTGTCCCTGGTAAGGAGGCTTCTGACAAGTGGCGTATTCCATTTAGCCTTGGCCCTCAGATACAAGGAGACTGGGATAATTCACTGATTCTCTAGGGATTCTTGTACATGGATCTTAACAAGAAACTTTGAATGTTTAAAATTGAAAAAGGCTTAAAATTGAAAACTATTATTCATGATAACAACAGTAACCCTTATTTGAAATGCCATAGAAATTGCATTTTAAGAGGTATATGAGCATTCTCATTAGTTTGTATAGGTGTGATGTCATAATTTAATAGGAATGATGTCATAATATAGACATGATGTCATAATTTAATAGAGAAGAAAATGGAGCCTTTAAATATTGGAGGCAGTTTGCCCAAAATACATTAGCAGTGAATAGCAGGGCATCCTTCTCTGGGTCCCACGCATTCAAGCCAGATTAGATTTGATTAAATGCAGGTTTATTGGGAAGCAGCTCTCAGACAAGTTCACGATGGAGGTTGGGCAGGTGTTAGGTGGGGGGAAAAAAGAAGTGTGCATAGAGAAAGGAGAGAAGGTAGAGGAGGAGAAGAAGAGGAAGAAGAAAGAAAGAGAGAGCATTCGAAATGTCTGGATTATATAGGGAAGGGCCTCTGGAGGAAGGGCAGCCCAGCCCAGGGCTGGAAGTTTTCAGCTGGGGCAGGGTTTGCCAGGTAGGGACTTAGGGATGCTCAGAAAACCAAGAGGTCTGGTCTGCCTTGGTATGTAAGATGTGCACCTCAGTACCTTGTCCCTGGGTGTGAAACCTAACATACTTGATTCCTTGTAGTCTGGGTGTTTATTCATATCTATAATTTGAATTCCAAAACTTCCTCTCTTATTTCTATTCTTACCTTCTCTGGTTTCTCATAGCTTACTTTCCATATAACTTTCGTTTCTTTTTAATTTTCCCACATCTCTAAGTATTTTTGTGTGTGTGTGTTTAATTCATAGGTTTTAATTCTTGGCTAGTTAAGTGTGAGGTGTCATCTTGTGCTCTCTCTCATCAGGAATCTGTTTGGAGCCCTTAGTTATTTCCTGGGTACTTCTCTTGTCTCCCATGTCAGCCCTAAAAGCTATTGAGAATGATAGGGTGAGTAAGAAATGGTGCCTTCCCTTAAGACATGTACATAATTCTTTAGAGAATGGGTTTTAAACAAGCCTGTTAACATCAAATTAGGTTCTGACACTGTATGCAAATCAGCGCTGACCTACAGGCAGACACCCATTTGTGCCTGTAATTACAAGTGCATCATGGGGCCTCTAATCGCCACCCAGTTCTTGGGAGCATTCCTAAGGTACTGCATAATTAGGCAACACTGTTTTAGCATTTTTTGAATATTTCCTTAAGTAATATAATAATAAAATTATATAGAATATATTCCTTTATATTATGTTTGTAATAAAATCATCTTGGTGTTAATTTATACAAAACAGAAGCTTGATGATAATATCTGCCTTTTAAAGGCTAGAGTTAAACATGTTTATTTGTAAAAATGACTGCTACTTCATGACATTTTGAATAAGGTCAGGAATAATGAACAGGTATAGAAGACACCTTAAAAAAAGTGAAGGCTGCCATGAAATTTGAGGCCAGAGCTTGTCAATACAAGGCCACGAGGCCTGGCCCCTGTGTGCGTTTCCTTGAGAAAAGGAATGTTTCATCTCTTAGGTTGGAGAAGACCTGCTAAGATTTTGCACTTAGAAATCCCACAGTATGAGAAGGGACTGGAAACATTCTTGCTCTGCCGTTTTTTTCTGCTTTGTTTTGTGATACTTTGTTTTTTGTTGTTTTGTTTTGGGGGTTTTTTGGTTTTGTTTGTTTGTTTGTCTTAGGAACCCTGAAAAGGTTTTGGGATGATTGAGAAACAGTGAGTAGCCAATAGAAACCTTGTTTCAGAGTAATGATGTTGTCAAACTGCTGAGAGGAAACTGTCTTAGAAGAGGCTCGAAGAATAAAAATCTTTAGAGGTGTGAACAACTGAGAAGCCACTGTACTTCCATAAAACGGGTGGTGCTCGGGGACACTGAGAAAATGGAAGGGTCTAGAGGCTGACTGCCTGACTGCGTTAGGAAAGAAGGAAGTGTGATGGTGACCTTTCCGATGACTAGAACTTTATAGTAACCATATAATAACCAGCTATAGGAGGAACCCAGTCGCAGCAGTTAGAGTTTGAATGCCCCCTTTGCTGTTGTCATGACTGTTGTTTTATTTTGAAACAATCCCTCCCTCCGGATCGCAGGGTAGCTTCCCCTTAGGATGTGTTTGCTCCTACAGTCACAGTGCTGGGATCGCAGGCATGTGCCACACCCAGATCTAAGCGTCCACCCAGTGGCATCCTTCTGGGAGCACATCTTGGTGACTATCTTTTTTTTTTTTAATTCCTTATTAAAAAAAAAAAAAAGAGGGATACATTTACAGATTTTTCAAGGCATTTTGGCATAACACTATATGAATAATTTTGTCAGTACTTAATTCTTTTAGAGGTTTGATAGCATGCATAGAAATCCCACTAGTTACCATAAGCATGAAGTACATAAAGACAGAAAGTAACATGGAAACAGATTTCTTGTTGAGTATAGATTAAGCATAATGATCTGTGAATACCAAAAATTGCCACAAGGCTATTATCTTAGCTCATTATTGATTTGAGGTCCAGGTATACTACACTCTGAGAGGGTGCTATACATTTTTTTCCCTAAGAAGGACTGAAGCTTTCTTTTCTTTTCTTTCTTTCTTTCTTTCTTTTTTTTTTTTTTTTTTTTTTTTTTTGGCCTTTGTTTTTCTTGAACTTCATATAATCTGTGAGTTGTTTCTGGGGTGTTCTGAGCTTTCTGGGGTTAGTATCCAATTATCAGTGACTGCATATTATATCTGTTCTTTTGTGACTGGGTTATCTCACTCACGATGATATTCTCTAGATGCATCCATTTTCTTAGTAATTTCATAAAGTCATTGTTACTGATATCTGAGTAGTACTCCATTGTGTAAATATACCACAATTTTTGTATCCATTCATCTACTGAAGGACATCTGGGTTCTTTCCAGCTTCTGGCTATTATAAATAGAGCTGCTATGAACATTGTGGTGCATGTGTCTTTGTTGTATGTTGGAGCTTCTCTGGGGTAAATGCCCAGAAGTGGAATAACTGGGTCTTCAGGTAGTACTATGTCCAATTTTCTAGTGACTATCTTTTAGAGCTAAAACCAAGTCTATTGTTCCTTCCTGCCCCCCTCACCCCGGATCCAGGCTGTGTGCCTTCCTCTATTATTACTCAGAAGCGGGTAAATTCCCAACTGCAATATTCTTGGTTGGCTGAGATGTGTGTGTGCGTTGCCTATTCTGTTGATGTGCTGGATTGTATTCTAGGCATTTTTTGTCGACCACAACTCCCGGACCACCACGTTCATTGACCCTCGGCTCCCGCTTCAGAGCAGTAGGCCCACAAGTGCGCTGGTTCATCGGCAACACCTGACAAGGCAGCGCAGCCACAGCGCGGGTGAGGTGAGTCCTGGCCCTGTAGGAACTGTCCAATCAATCGATAGCAGACAGGATACTCTGCTTCGTGAAACTGGGCTGCCTTTCTGTTGTTTGCTTGGCTTTCTTGTTTGTTTGTTTGATTGATTGATTGATTGATTGATTGACCAATTGATTTAGTTTTAGTTGATCATTTAGATGCTTAAAAAGTTTTTAAAATGTTGATGAAAATATCTCTAAGCTCAATTGCAGCTTTAATAGTTGGGAGTATACAATAAAAGATTGAAAAATAAAGTTTCATATTGCACTCAGAGAGCATTAGTAATGTGCAAACTTCTCACAGAAGGTAATGATACCTTTAGATACCCGAGGATAGTCTCATCAGAAAAAAAATGAACGAGTTCTTAGTGAGCTAAAATTTTGTTAATTGCAGAGAAGAATTTCTTAAATGAGATTTTTCTGAATGCAGTTGAAATAGTCATCTATAGAATTGTGGTATCCTGGTGGGATCATCTAAAATGAGAACACATTTGCCAGAACTGATATATGTATATGTTGACTGCCCAGAGAAGATGGTCTGACTAAGGGTGACTGCGCGGACACCCCTCTATAGTCTGCTTTGGCATTTGCAGTGGTTCATGGTAGCCACACGAGGACTCTCCAATACCCTAGCCCCAAACACAAAATCTCTTCTGGTTTCCCTTTTCTCTGAACAACTAAAATACATAACAGAACTGTTTGTAGCTGAATTTTCTTCTCCTTAACATAAGTTTATGTGCAAAGTGTGGCTTCTGAAAATTCCCTTAGACAAATGGAATTAAAGCTCCTTTCCTGCCTGCCACTTCCAAGTGCATATCATATTTCCAATAGTATATTGTAGGTCACATATTCTTTAGGCTTTTTTCTTAGAAAATATCGGGAACTAAATAAATAACTGGATTGGATTCATCAAAATTCCACCCATGGAATTTCCCGCCCTGGTCATTGTGCTTTAAAGCATCATGTGTTCACTGTTTACAGAAGAATATACACTAGAAGCTCATATAAAAATGATATATAAGTCTAATGCGGGGTGAGGTATGCATGAAAATATTTATGTTTTATGAGTGGCCAATAAATCTTTATCTTGCTGTTCTGTAAACCATTACTGGTGAACCAGAGGACACTAACAGCATTCATCCTGCCAAACGCAGCTGAACTCTCGCCCTTGGGCCGTGTGTGGACGAGTAGAGTAATTAGGGCCGTGCCTGACTTCATCTCGTGGACAGTGCACTTTAACTGTGACATCACCAGCTGAAGGTGGCTGTTCTGTTCAGTCAGGACAGGGTTTCTGGGAAAACGTACGCATGATTAATAGCTAGACTTACATGTTTAGAACATCTGGCTCAGAACTCTGAAGTACTTTATGGTCCAAGGGTACCCAGTCATGGAAGAGGACCTTCCAAGAGTAAATTAGCAACTTAATGAAAATCTGTCTTCTGTTGAAGGGAGCTGAACAATGAAACAGTGACACAGCACGCAGCTACAGTGTTGTCCAGCCTTTCTCAAAGAACCCCCTTAGGGTGCACTTGGGAGTGCAGTGTGCACAGCTGGACACACTACTTACATTTCTGGGAGGAACTGACCAACATCTGTGGTCTGGTTTTAAGAAGTAAGGTCTTTGAGAAGACCTGTGGCTGTTCTAGGCTGAGAAGACCTGTTGACACACCAGAAATCATACAGACTGGTGGGTTGAAATGTTGAAGTTCCCTGCCTGGGGGGTATAGAGAATGACCCCCCACCCCCAGTGGCTGTCTGTGTTCCTCAAACCCAGACTGGTTAGAAGTAGGCTAAGGAGACTCCTGGTGATGTAATGGGTCTGTTACCATCCTAACTTTGTTTAGCAATGTCTACAGTCGGTAGACAAGCTGGTGTCTCTGCTGCTGCAACAAGCACCGCTGTCAAACAGTCGGGAGTATGACAGATACAAATAATTAACACCAATTCCCCACATTCTTAACTTGGGGAGCCGATTTAAAACTGTATTTTAAGTGAATAAAAATGAAAGTAAAAATCCTTGCTAAACTTTGAAAAGGCCAGTAAGGATGCTGGGGCCGGGGAGAGCTGTATAAAATTCTGGCTGCGTGTGTTGACAAACTGACTCTGATCCCTGGAACCCAGAAAAGGTTAGAAAGAGAGACGTCACTTCACAGATTTGCCCTTTGACCTACACATACAGATGAGCAACACCTACAGCAATAGTGAATAACTTAAAAAAACAGACATTTTTTAGTAGCTGAGACAGAAAGCTGTTTTTTTTTTTTTTAATATAACTCCTTTAGATAGTAACACAGACTTTCTTTTTTATTGTTTCCATGTGTATAAGGGCATAGGAAACAAATAGTAAACCCGTTAATAATAACAACTGGTTTTGAAATATAGAGCAAGCATCATGGGAGATCAGAGGACAGAAATGTACTTAACTTCAGCTCGAAGGGAAGGGAAGGTTGTGTGGATGGGGGACTGTCTGACCTACCCTTTCAATGAGAACATTCCAGAAGAATAAGCAAGCTGGAGAAGACAGAAAGGCTGTTTCTATTGTGAAGAGCTTTAGGGGGCACCTCAAAAGAAGTAATATTTGTTTTATTTTCAATTCATTAATATATTGCTAATGCAATATAATGATATGGCTATGAAGATTTCCGCAGGAAGAGATAGAAGCTCATTTGAGAAGTTCCAGTTTATAAATCCAGTATTACCTCATGTCTCTGTCTTCTCGTGGTCACGATAGTTGTCTTAAAGGACTTCTGGAATATAAAAGAAAATGCTAGAACAGACGCTAAAGCAAAGGTAGAGCTTCCCTGGAAGAACACAGAAGACTGGTTACCCATTTCTAAATCTATAATAGGAACAATAAGTGATTCAGGCTAGGGAGACCTTTTTTAGATCTTACACACCTGCTACTGTTAGCTGTCTGGTGTGGGAGGCTCAAACCAGAAAGAGCTGTTACACCGGGTCCTCTAATGGGCATGTAAAATTGCTTCTGAGGAGATAATGTCCTAACGCACAGCCCCACAGGAAGATTACTGCAGCTTGGCTCCTCTGCTGAGCAGGGAATTCCCTCGTCTGCCCAGCTAAATAAAGGAAGGAATATCCTGGCGCAACCCTGACACAGGTTGTACCGCCCAGCTGTTCCCGTTGGCTGTATCATGGCAGGCTGGGTTTCTGTCTGAGCAGGAGTTATTCCTGATGAACCAGTCTCCTATTTTGCTTCTGTAACCTTGGTAATTACAGGCAGATTGAACCACTGAGCCACACATACTCACTGACAGAACTTCTGTCAAGGACAGGACTGGGTCAACAACCCCCACCAGCACCAAGCCTTAAGAACAGACCCTTCAAGATCATCAGTTGGTCATTTTCTGTGATAAGCATTTCAAACGGCTCCGTTTGAGGTGTGAGAGCCAAGTCTTCTAGCTCGTGGTGCAGACATAACTGTTGCTTGCATTCCCAGGTAGGAGAAGACTCTCGGCATGCGGGTCCTCCTGTTCTTCCCAGGCCTTCCAGTACATTCAATACGGTCAGTAGGCCACAGTACCAGGACATGGTCCCAGTGGGTATGTAACTCTTTCTACAAGTCTCTCTGTCTTATAGATACGAGGCTGATGCATGCCTGTGGCCGGCCTTCCACTTTTCACCTTGTACCATAAAACCACTGTATTATCTTTAAGAAACTTATAACAAAACCTTGTCCTTTGAGTCGAAGAGAGTTTCTGCCTTAAAAAAGTCTATGGTCCTTACTTAGCAAGTATGGGATTATTGAAGTTAAAAAAAAAGAAATCCAACGAGATAATATGCAATCATTTGTGAATTAAGCATTTGAACAAACATGTAATTAGAAGGCCTTGCACCCTGAGACAGAATTTAAATGGCATGTGAATCCACGGTAGCCTCATACACTAATCAAGCCAGGCTGCCACATTTTTAAGGGCTTCTATAACAAACAGAAGGCAACAACAATCTCCGGGATAGTAAGCTGAGATAAACGGTGGCGACCTTCCAGGTCTGGGAACCATTCTGAACTATCACTGAAATGACAACGCTGAAGTTTATTCATGGTCTCTAACCTGCAGCCCCTAAGGTTTGCAGGATGGACACACTGCTGAGAGACAGAGAAACTCGCTTCCCCATCCTGAATCTGAGCAGCTTTCTCTTTGTTTTTGCTTTAAAATACTCATTCAAAAACATAGAGACTTGCCTGGTCAGGGAGACAGCATGACCACGAAGATGGTCTTCTCAGGGCAAAGCACCCAATGCACTGCAGAGGAGCCTACCCTGTGGTTTCCCTAGATGTGGGAAACTTGTCCACACAAGTCTTGGTTTGGGGGAGCGTGTGTAGTCTACCCTAGAAACCAACAACAAAACTCTTTGTCATCATGGGTATACCCATGACCTAAAAGAAGTTTCACAACCACCAGATAAGAAATCTACAGTTGATGTCTCTTCTGCATTTGAAAATGCCTTTATTAATATGTAATGTGTGCATAGCTTTCTGGAGCTATAAAACATTATTGTGTACAAAGTACCTCATCTGTGATCTTGGATTCAATGTAAAAGGAATTCCATCACAAACGTGTCTTCGGTCCACCTGTCAGTAAATGTACATTTAGGGACTCTTGGAGTTAACATTGGGATTCCATTTTAGCAGATAGTATTTTAAAACTTTTAAAATATGTATGTATGGACAGCATGAAGTTTCTGATGTAGCCACCTATAGAATGACTGGGCTCTCTGCTGTTTGTGAATTCAGACACTCTAACCTTGGTTCTCTGAATCATATTTATTAATGATTTCTGATGATTAGTAATATAACTAAGCAGAATAATCTTACAGATAGAGGTTAATTTTCCTGACAGAAAGGTGATAATGGTACTCCTAATAAATATTAATGAACAATTTTGACATTTCTATAGCCTTGATAAGTAGGTGATAGATTGTTTAAAAATATATGTCTTGCCTATGGTTTTTTTCTGTTGCAGTTGTTCATACAGTGGGTTTGGTATGGAGCTGTTTGCATGCAGTATTTATTTATAGACTGGTTTGTCATAAACACTGTGGCTGTAGCTGTCACTATGACTGGTAACTATTGCTTTGGGAGTTCTCTGGTTCGATCTCTTTACCTCTCTGGCTAGCTGATATTCATCCAGAGGATGGTTTGCCATTTCTTATGCAGTTGTCTACTGTTGGAATTTTGTCGGTGTGGCGGGTTTGGTTTGGTTTGGTTTGGTTTGGTTTTTGAGACAGTCTTAACAATGTAGCCCAGGTTAGCCTCAAACTCAGCCCTCCTGCTTCATTCTCACACATGTGGGGATTATAGACTGGCACTGTGCTCCTGGCTTTGAGATTGGTTTTGGTAAATTTAATGTAGTTAATTTTGTTGGTATACTAATCTTGTCATTTGAAAGTAAACATATTGTTAGAGGAGCTGAAAAAAGAATAGCATGTGACATGGACCAGGTGTAACCCTGATAATCATACAACAGCTTAGACAAAATGGAAGGTAGGCATCTGTAGGCACAGTCGCAGAAGAGCTCCGACTGAAGACTGGAGTGGAGAGAACATTAACCAGAAAACAAACTTTTTTAAGTCTAAATTTAGAATTAGCAGTAGACTTTTTAAAAAATTACTGTTTCTTTGTATTTTTTTTTCAGCCTACAATGACAAAATTGTTGCATTTCTGCGTCAACCCAACATCCTTGAAATCCTGCAAGAGCGTCAACCTGATCTTGCAAGAAACCACTCTCTCAGGTAACCATCGTTGGGGTTGCTCCAGGAGGCACTAGCACCAACCATTCAGCTTCAGCGGCACCAGCTGTCATCCTGGGACTTGCTCTTACTTCCTGGCATTGTTCACAAAGGTTGTGTACGAATGTGTCTGTCATCAACATCAGCTCATTTAGCCCCAGTTTTCTCTACCCACCACAAGAGTGGAGTAAGGTTGGTAAATGACCTAGAATTTCCCTTGGAATTCTTGGAATCAAATGTGCATAGCCAAGAATACATCAAAGCTCACAATGACACTGACATTTTAAGTGTAGCTTGAATCAATGTAAGTAATCTTTTATTGAGCTGAGGTTTATAAGGTCCTAGACTTGACATTCTATTTTTCCTTAATGAAAATACAGTAGAACCCAAGTAGAGAATCCCACTTCCCCTGTATGAGCTCCCCCCTTCAATATGCCCTGTTTCCAGTTTCCCCATAGATTCCTCAATACGTTCTCCTCTTCTGTCATGATGTGGTTTTCTTGGTTTGTCAAGAAGGGTCTTCGTTTTAAAACACCTTCTAAAAACCTTTTAACCTTACAGTGGCTCTCAGTTTTGTGATATAGGACAGTGTTTTCCAGTCTCAGTGTGCTGTGGTAGAAAGGGGAAATCTTATATAATCTGGTACTCAATTTATACATCACTGTAACTGTGAGCTTTTCCACCCTTGCCCCAGTTCCTAAAGTAATGACTCTGATAATTATATATGAATAAATGCTTAGGCTATAAGCTTGGGCTTGCTCCCTGACTAGCTCATAACTTAATTAACCCATTTATTCTTTTCTGAGTACTACGGGGATGGTTACCTCCTCTCAGTTTCATGCTTCTGTGTCCTCAGAGTTAAAGGTGGATCTCCTCCTGCATCAGACTCTATCCCAGAGTCCCTTCAGCTCATTAGCCCATCATCTTTTTTACTGACAGGTGATGCTTCCATATAGTGCATAGTTGTCTCTATATGGTGACCTTTAATGGTAGAAATGCATTTGTTAAAGAAGCTATCTTAATATATGGCTGTGGTTCTGAAAGATTGATCCGATAACTTCTACCAACCTTGTTGTCACCCAAATGATGTAAAGCTTTATATAATACAAAATGCAGGAACTCAACCACACACCTACCCCCAACCCCACTCACTCCTCTTCCATCTTTGAAGTCATCCCTTTGACTTACGTCTTATACGCTTTCCAGAAGCTCAAGCCAAGAAGTATGGGGAAAGCCCAAGCCTTGTTTGCTTTGATTCTGTCTAAGGCATTCTACACCACAGATGGTGTAATAACCTGACTAGACACTAAGTTGATGATTAATTGTGTGACGTATGAAATTGTTCTTTGTACTCTTGGCTATGTGGCTTTATTGCTCTAATTTGATTTCTCACATTCTTATTTTTCAATTAGATTCTTAGACCCTTTCCATCCAGCCCACCAGTCCCTCGAGGTCTGTTTCTTGCTGCCCAGATATCTGAAAATCCTCTCTATGTAGTGAACAAATTGTCATTATTACTACGTTATCCTTACCTTTACAAACTTTACATTTCTGAAGAATATAAACTAGGCAAACTTTTATGTATGGCATCTACATTATGTCTATGTTAGAACCCTGGCTTCACAAAGCTAACTCCACAACGAGCATGCCGTTCCTGATCATCAAAAATTATAAAAATTATGCAAGTATGGATTGTGAACTTTTCTTTCTTAGGGCATCCCCTCAGCAAGTCACAGTCCTCTAGAGATTAATAAAATTACGGAAGTGAGTTCAACCTTCAAATTAAGGATCATAGAGATTCTGGACCTGAAAGCAAAACAAATTCCTCCTCTTTTACTAATAAGGACGTGAAGAAAACTCCAGTTTCTCTCACCTTTAATTCCTCCAGACACACACATGTGCAAGCATGCATGTGTGCACACATGGGCACGCACACCGCATGCACACACACACACACACATAGGAGTGACAGAGAGAGAGAGAGAGAGAGAGAAAGAGAGAGAGAGAGAGAAAGAGAGAGAGAGAGAGAGAGAGAGAAAACAGACTAAGATAGTAAATACTTTAGTTTTGTGCTTTTCCTCTGGACTCTAGGTTATTATTTAAAGTAATTAGCATACCTTTAACTCTGCCATGGGAGAGGCTGAAAGATTTAATCTACCTGAGCAGGGCATCTGATTTACCACAAGTCCATAATGACTTAGAAGAATTTTAACAAAATTATTAGAGGGACAATGGAAGTCTCCAGTTAATAGCATCCAGCTTTTTTTCTTTCTTTCTGCTTTTTTAGTCTCCTAAGAAGGCTGACAATTTTAATTTTTTCAGTGGTTTTCAGGGTTCCCACTTAAGCATATTTTTTCCTGCATAGATCTTACACGGTAATCTCTTATAGAAAATTAGTTCACTAAATTCGAGATATATTTCCATCTATTTATGCTTCAAGACTCTGGTCAGATTGTGACCACAAGACACATCCGCAGGCATGACAAAAAAATGAGGCAGGAACTCAAATTGATGATGTAATGTTCTTTCTCTTACCCAGTATGTCCCACCCTGTGCTTTCATTTGCTTGTTATAACAAATAAAGGAGAAGTTTGGATATCTGTGAGGACATTCTGTTTCATAGTTAAAACTGCATCGTAAGGAACATTCCCACAAATGTAGGGGTGGAATCTAAACTGAGGTTTTTAATCTCAGAATTTAGTGACGTTTTTGATAATATATTGTGTTAGCCAGTTGTCATTATGAAAAAGTTCCTGGGATGATTAATGTATTAAGAGAAAAGGCTTACTTTACTTTTAGTGTCTCTAGTCCTTGGTCTGGTAGACTTCTGGTCTTTGGTCCTGTGATTGGGGGATGCAGGAGCTGCCAGATGGGAAAAACAGGAAGCTAAGTGCTCATTGTAGAACCAGGAGCAAGAGTTAGGAGCTGGAGTATCTCAGTCCCCATTGGGAGCACAATCTCAATGATTTAAGAACTCAAAACATCTCTTGGAAGTCCACAGCACTGCCTTTCAGTATCCTTTCACAGTTAAGTAGAGTAAGGATTATGAAGCATTTGGTAGTTTGTAAGCCTAACACACAAACCAGAGAATGAAGTCAATATGTTAGGTGTCTGTCCTTTACATCTTGATTGTATCTAAGGACTAAGTTTGAGATCATTTGTTTTTGAACGTCTCCGGGTTCTCAGAGACACTTGCTTTGGGACGGATTGAACATGTAGACGGAACTGTGTGAGTCTGTGCACGCAACCGAACTTCAGTTAAAACTCCGAAGGTCAGGATTAACTTCGTGCAAGAGGGCTGGTGCAATTTTTACCAGTTCCTACCTCAAAAGGCTTTTATATACATACAATGACATCAGCCTTAGAAGGAAAGAGAGCTAAGTGAACTCTGGGAAACAGTTGCCGAGAGTTAAATATTTGCTATTAACGTCTTAACTTGATCATATGTGCTAGCGTGCATGTGTGTGTAGGCTTCTGCCGTATACCTATCTTTGCATCTTTGCATTCTGGAGTATGTTTATTTTAGAGCCAAAATATGGGGAGTTAGTTTCAATTTATGAGTATATTTTTTAATTAAAACACCTGGTACCAAATACATAACAAAATATTATAACCCACAGAAACTATAAAATCTGTACATTCTGGTCCATCCTAGGCACTGGCGTTAGAATGATGGGCTTGGAATCAAGCTGTGAGATGCCTTAGGAAAGATGGATCATAACTAGATATAACACTTAAACTTCTTTTACCAAATTCAAAATGGTTTTGTTCATACTGGCATTTCCTCTTATCTATAGCGATTAAGTTCTAAGAGCCCGGGGCTTGCATGAGAGTCCGTTGCACGGAACTGTGCACGCACTGTGATATGTGCTCGTGATAAAATTTGATTCACAAATTTGGCACAGCAAGAATGTAGCAATTCCAAATAAAGTCGGGTTAGTATAACAGTATGCTGTAATAAAAGTTGTTGAAAACATGAATCTGTTTATATCTGGACACTTTCCATTCAATGTTTCTGAGCTATGGTTGACCATAGGTGACAGAAATCAGACAATAAAAAAGCCACAGGGCTAAGGAAATTGTTCAGTGGTTATGAGCTCACGCTGCTCTTTCAGAGGACCTGAGTTTGATTCCCTGCACCAACATTTGGTGGCTCATAACTCTAGCCCCAGGGATGCCAGTGCCTCTCGTCTCCATGGCTACTGGTTCTCTCTCTGTGTCTCTCTGTGTCTCTGTCTCTTTCTCTCTCTCTCTTTCTCCCTCCCTCCCTCCCTCTCTCTCTCTCTCTCTCTCTCTCTCTCTCTCTCTCTCTCTCTCTCTCTCTCACACACACACACACATACACACTTAAACTAAAATAAATGGTTTTTAAAACCATAAGAAATGTTATGTTGTTCCTCACCTCATAAGGAAGGAAGGCAAGAAGGAAGGAAGGAAGGAGGGGAGGGGAGGAAGGAAGGAGGGGAGGGGAAGGGAGGAAGGAAGGAAGGAAGGAAGGAGGGGAGGGGAAGGGAGGAAGGAAGGAAGGAAGGAAGGAAGGAGGGAGGAGAGGGGAGGAAGGAAGGGAGGAAGGGAGGAAGGGTGGGTCCACAGAGAAAAGGGGAGCTACTGTATATAAAATTGTGGGGTTTTTGGATGCATGGTTCCCATCACCACTAAACTATGAGACATGTAAACCTGTCATATGAACTGTTGTTTGATATGCTGAGCATCATTCTAATTTTACGGAGAGGTCAATGTCTAAGTAACTGTCCCTCATAGAAATCCTCAATACAAATCCATCAAATGAGGGAACAGTGTAATCAGAATGGACTGCCAACACCAGCAAAAAGTACATAAAAAGGAGCAGGTCACAAGAACTTTAGCTTCACCCTGTTTCCAACAGGTACATCTGTTGAAAAGAGCTCGAGTCAGGATGTGACCCATCTAGTAACAGGCTGGGTAGCTTACAGTCTTCTGAAAGCCTACAACACAAGCTCCTGGCTAGGTATTTGCAGTTTGTATGCTCAAGATGAAGAGACAAAGTTAAGCAAGTGTTAGAGCTTAGCCTGTAGATGATTTCTCCTCATCTGTATCGGCAGTCCTCAACCTTCCGAATACTGTGACCGTTCAACACAGTTCCTCTAGCCGTGGAGACCCCCAACCATAAGATTATTTCATTCCTACCTTATAACTGTCATCTTGCTATTGTTATGAATTGTGGTGTAAATATCTGATGTGCAGGGTATTTGATATGTGACCTGCACCATGGGGTCTTGACCCACAGGTTCTATATGCTAACCTCAGCATGGGGATGGATTTATATCATTTGTGTGTCCCTGAGAGTCGCCTAAGAATTTTAGGCCACATGGACTAACATTCTAACCGGCCCTATAGAGAAGTAGGTAGGAAGACAAGGAACCCTTATACTGTGGGTCATCTGTTAGGGCCGACTGTCCTGTGACTGTGATAATCATCAATGGCGATCTCGACTTTTCCTTTCTTGGCTTTGATCCATTAGGGAACTCCAAGCACTTCTCTAAAACCACCTCGGGCAGCTTTAAAAGCACATGCGTCTACAGCTGTGTGAGTGAGCACCCAGGAACCCAAGTACGGGTGCGGGGGAGGGGGTCTACACTGCTGACTCTAATTCTGCCTCCACAAGTGACACCCTCCCCCCTTTCTTTTAACTTCAAGACCAGAGAGAGAGGTTTCGGTGAGAATGTTTTCTGTGGGAATTTCAGTCTTAAAACATTGCTTGTTGTCCTTAAATGACCTCCTTCCTGGGAGAGCGTTGCTCTCTGAAGGCACATGTCTTTGCTGAGAGGAAGTGGTTACGGGCCAAGTGTGAGAGGCAGCCGCACGGGCAGCGTTTTCCTGCAGCTTTTTTCTACACTTGCCTTGGCCAAACTGCTCAAAGGCAATAGAATTAATACTTTAGCTGACACCGTTTTTCAGAAGTCAAATCATCAGTGTTGAGATTATTATCAGAATAAAGACACACTCGTCCTTTTTGTGGGGTAAGGGAGGGAGTGTTGGTTTTTTGACACAGGGTGTCTTTGTATAGCTCTGGCTGTCCTGAAACTCACTTCATAGACCAGGCTGGCCTTGAACTCATAAAGATCTACCTGCCTCTGCCTCCCAGTGCAGGCTTAGAGCCCTGTCTTTTGTTTCCCCTGGGCTCGATCTTGTGTGTTGGCCTCCGATGGTCTGTGGCATGCCACCTGGGTATTATCATGGCATCCTCTCCCCCACAACAGAGACTTATTTGTATTGGCTGACTCCTAGTCTGCCAGTTTATTTACGGTGCCCCTGTTAGGATTCAGACCCGGGACAAATAGCCGAGGTGCATATTTTACAAACCAAAGGGGATCTGGCCTCCATGTTCTCCCAGCATCCCTCAGTCCCCACCTGTTTTAGGGCATGGCTGGGATAGTCCATCCTCTACTCTGAACTTTCCAGCCCAGTGGTTGGCCTTCCCCCTTCTCCAGAAGGTCTTCCTTCCCTTTATAATCTGGGCATTTAAGTTATTCCCCTCTGTCCCTGTGTGCTCTTTCTCTTTCCTTCCTCCTCACACCCTCCCCATGGCAACCTCCCCTGACTTCCTTCCCTGAGACCAGTGAACCCACTGGAGAGTGGTTCCCCAATGAACCTGCCTTTGTATACTTTAATTTGGTGGCTCCCAATAAATTACCTTTATACACTTTAATTTGGCCTGAATTGGCTCATTTTACTGGTAAAGAATATTTATCAACTCCAAATATAGTAGTGATGTTACTGAATGTATCTCATGGTGTGTGGTGAATCTCATCACTTTTTTTTCTATTTGCAAAGCTTTCCATATGACAAGACATGGCATTTTTCATGCAACATTTAGCATAACTGTGTAATATACTTTTTAAGTTCATCTTTTTGTTTTCTCTTTAACCTGTGGCTATATGAGTTATAGCATATATATATATGCTATAACTCATATAGCCATCCTTGATCATTTTCATAACAGAAATTAATAGTGCAATAAAAAAGTCTCTTTCCAATAAGTAAGAGAATTGTGCATGAGCAGAAAATGGGCACCAAGGCCCTGGTGGTTAAGGGCAGACAGTCCTGTCACTACATTGGAAGAGTCTGTGTCTAATTGTTAAGCACTTGTCTTATAGCTGCATATCATGCAGCATGAAGCCACATGGTAGTAGACAGTCGTATGTGTCACCTATAGTTTCCAGGATATGCTGTATCCTTTTCGTTGTTTTCGTCACCAAAACGAGAAGAAACAACTTGCGGCAGAACTTGGGATTTTCTCTGTAGATGTCTAGTCAATGCAGGTCGCAGTTTGAGGAACACTGGTTTATAGGACGTTGGGCAAATCGGTGTTAACCAAGGAACAGTTCTTTTTTAATTCTTGGAAATTATATGCCATTGTCTCTGAGACAATAATTGTCTCTTCCTCCCTGGCAGTTCTCTGAATCATCTGTAAACTAAAGTCATTCTTGTTTTTACTTAAAAAATTTTATAAAGGACCTCTAGGGTCCAAGGCCTAAACCAAAACTCAGTTACATGAACAGAACCTGTTATGGGATTTTAATATAATCATGGGAATTGTTTTTTATTTCTGTTGCACTACAAACTCCTGGACAGACAACTTTATGGTGTCCTTTAAGCCTGGTCTACTATGTCTGGAAAAGTTGAAGGAAGGAAGAAGGAAGGAAGGGAGGAAGGAAGGAAGGAAGGAAGGAAGGAAAAGAAGGGAGAAGGGGAGTACGGGAGGGGGGAATTAATACAATGTACACAAGATGATGCTCTCTAGAAGCATGATCCAGAGCTTGTTGCTGTGACAAGTTCCTTAGCCTAAGTTCTTGTGTCAGGTCAATAATAATATGTTTGATCTACAAACACGTACGTTTACCTCTTCAGTCCGCCATCGCAGTGAAGCAAGACAAATAGAACAAAAGCAAAACTCAAACAGGCTCCCACTTTCACCAACTCCGTTCACTTGAATTTTCTACTGGCCTGGTAGAGAACTAGTCTCAGCCCTAGTCTCAGTCAGCCTCTGGTATGTTCTTGTCTGAGAATCAAGCCAGTTGTTTTCATTGCCTAGTAGTTGGACAAGGAGTCTTCCCACTGGCACACTGTCCCTGATGCCACCCTCTCTTCTTCCCTTCACCACATCCTCCTTGTGGCTCAGCTGAGTGGTGTTCTTGCTCATGCTGCAGCCTGGAACACAGCACCTTGTTCATCGCTTTGTCCAGTTCGATGCATTACTGTTGAATGCTCTGAAATAACATGAGGTAAATTAGAGAAAGAATAAAAAAATGTATTAGAATTATGTCCATACGAAAAGTTTAAGATATGAACATGAAGATGATTTGTGAATCCAAAGATGTCGTCACATGTATTTATGGTAAGTTAATGGCAGAAATAGCATTGTCACGGCAGTGTGTGTGTGTGTGTGTGTGTGTACTGTAGTAGAGATCCAACCCGAAGCCTTCCATGCAACAGGCAAGTGCTCTACTGCTGATCTCTGTCCTTACCCACAGCATTGTATCTGGCGTGTGACGGCTGTTTACATGTCTGCATTATCGACTTTCCCTGTCTTAGTAATTAAGAATGTTTCAGTTTTTCATTATTTAAACAAATTCATTATTTAAAATAGTCATGCTTTTTTTGGTTTTGTTTGTTTGTTTGTTTGTTTGTTTGTTTTTTAACTGAAGCTATAAGCTCAGTACTGTCTGTTTTCAAGAAAAACCCTGCCACATGTCACTTACAGGTTTATCCTCAGGAAAGCAGATGGATATTCCTACCCATACCTTTCGAAGGACGGGATAAATCTGGGTGGTTGCTTTCTGAAGAGCATAGTCACTCTTTCAAACTGCTACTTAGATCCAAACTCCCAGGTAGCCTTAGCCAGCAAGGGGACTGGTTTGACTGTCTGGCATAGTGAGTGAGGTCTACAGTGCTCCTTAGGCAGCGGAGTGTGGGAAGAGCTAAAATAAGTCTTTTCTCTGACACTAGAAGTTGTTGTTGCCCATGGAGTCCTTTCCTTGTATATTTTGTTTTGTACCTTTTTGTTTGTTTGTTTGTTTGTTTGTTTGTTGTTTTTGTAGTGCTGGGGATGAACTCAGGGCTTCCTGAATCCTAGGCAAGCATTCAGACCTCATTCCAGCCCTGCAATGTGCTTCTCAAAAGCAAGGAGTGTGTCTGTTGGGGGGTTTGTAGTCCTGAAGTCCCATAGCATGGTGCCGCTTTATAAGAACAAAAACTGCTACTCCTGCCATAGAAACTGTGGTTAGCCAATAAGTTACAGCCCCAAATCCTATCATGAACATTTGCACCGTTTCTTTGCCTCAAGGGAGAAGATCCAATTTATCCGAACGGAAGGGACCCCTGGACTGGTGCGGCTCTCAAGTGACGCAGACCTTGTCATGTTACTGAGGTATGTAACACCAGAGCCTCAGGTAGATGTCTCCTGCTGTTACCTGTTGATACTAAGGGACATTTTTTAAAATAATATGCCACAGTGTTGGTAGCCTTAAAAATGCCTCTTTTCTCCTTTGAATTTTAAGGAAGTCATCATATTGAAGACTTAGGATGCAGCTTTCATAGTAATTCATTTGAGATTACATCAGGTAGCCCTAAGATTAGCTTACTCACACTGTGACACTGCTGAGAAGCAGAAAAGTTACACAGACAAACACATCGAATTCCGCGCTCACACAGTAGAACAGAAGGTAACCACAGAAGTATGCGCTGCTTACCCCTGAGGCATAGTAGAAATTTTCTCTACCACCAATTTAAACAGATTGGATTATATTAAAGACAGGCTTATTGGGAATCTAACTTTCTGGTAGGCAAGTTCACTGACCCCGGGAACCAAGGCCAAGGAAGAGAAATTGCCATGGAGAAAGGGATGGGGATGGGGGAGTGGGGGATGGGGGATGGGGGGTGGGGGATGAGGGGTAGAGGAAGAAGGGGAGAAAGGAGCACATGTGTAGAGTGAGAAGAGGAGAGAGAAGAAGGGAGAGGACAGAAATGTCTTGATTATTTAGGGAAGAGCCTCTGGGGGAAGGACTGCTCAGCCCTTTGGGCTGGAAAGTTCAGGTTTGGAGGTAGAGTGTGCTAGGTAGGCACTGAGGGATGCTGGGAGAACCTGGTGACCCGTTCTGCTTTGGTTCATAAAATATGCGCCTCAGTCCCTTGTCCCCAGCTGGTAGACCTGGGTTCTATAAGAAAGCAGGCTGAGCAAGCCAGGGGAAGCAAGCCAGTAAGTGACATCCCTCCATGGCCTCTGCATCAGCTCCTGCTTCCTGACCTGCTTGAGTTCCAGTCCTGACTTCCTTTGGTGATGAACAGCAATGTGGAAGTGTATTGCCTTTCATGGTGGTTGAGTTCAGTTTTAAATTTCAGAGTACTTTGGAAGGCCAACTATAGAATTAAATATATATATATATATATATATATATATATATATATATATATATATATATATATTTCTTATGTTTAATATCAACCTTCAACCACAAGCAAATTAGGAATTAAATGCTTTGCAGGATCCAGTGGTTGAGAAACTGCCCTGGAGGTCTCCATAGGATCCAAGCCCCCCAGGCAATGCTTTGTTGATCCCCGAGGGCTAAAGGCCACAAGGTGCTGCTTGCTAGCTCCCTCTCTAGCTGCTTGCCTTTTTCTTTTCCTTGAGACAGGGCTACTCTGTATAGTCCTGGCTGTAGACCAGACTTGGCGATCTCGCCTGCCTCTGCTTCCCTTGAGCTGGGATTAGAGTGCACCACCATGACCTGCCCTGTTTGTCTTCTGTGTCGGTCTCGACCTTGACTCTAATTCTTTCTCTCCCAGTGTTGGTTGTCCTGTTTCTTGCCGAAAATCTGTTTCTATTGTTGCTATGAAACCAAGATTCCAAAAGATTCAATCCCTCCCCAAACTCTCTTCACTTGAGCTGAAGAACTTTTGAGAAGGGTGTGTCACTCCTCATTCCAGCAGGTGACCCTTTTAACTGCAGTGTACGGAATTAGTCCTAAACATAGTACAGCCTGCCAGGTAGTCCGGAACACTACTGAGCTGCTAGTGCAAGAATAAAATGTTTCTATCAAAGTTTACACTTCTGTTGTAAAAATAAAGTAACAAAAATAAGTCATATGCCTGTGAAGGGTGAGCAGGAAGAGAGAGAAGGGAATAGAGGCTTTTGATTTGGGGTCAGGGGGAATCTCTAGAGGGGAACCCCTAAGGATGAGAACTTTGCCACGTGCACAAAAGTTAGTATAGGGCAGCAGGAAGACTGGGAAGTTTCCTGTCAGCCGGAATCAGTCATTACCAGGATAAGGGATGAACGCTGAGTTTTAAGAAAAAGAATGTCAGGTGGTAGGTAAACCTTGGGCAGCCATTGTCAGGTGTCTGCAGGGGACAGAGGCGGGATCAAGAAAATATGTCTGAAATGAGGATATATTCTCACTGCCCGGAAACCAGAATGAAGAAGTTTTCAAAATGGCGTGACCATGGCTTCAAGTCTCAATCTTCTTCTATCCTTCCTTAAGCAGTCTTTAGGAGGTATAGTCTTAAATATATCAGTATAGCTAAAATATTGGTACTTTGTTTAAAAAAAAACACAATCTACATGAATCTCTTATATGTAAAAAGATCTTACAAATAAAGAGCAAGACCTGCTTGGGAAAATAAGCACGTTCACTGAAACTTAAAAAGCCTTTGAAGAAGCCGGACAGTATACTCACACATATTAAGTCTTGAATTATGGCATAGTATTTAGTTCTTAACCATCATCTCATTTTTCAAATGTATTTATTACAGTAGACTATCTTCATTTACCTAATAAATGATACTTACTGGAAATGGGGGTTTTCTATTCACATTCTCAGTTCTTTATTCCATATTTTACTTTGAAGTTTATTTTTAACAACTGATTTTATTTAAGATGTACCTTTATCAGGTTTAACATGGGAAGTGATGAGTAAACTTGGACATATTAAATAGGAAGTGATTAATAAATCTGTATGCATAAGCAGCTTTAAAGTTGTATAACAAAAGATGTCTTAAGTAAAGGCATGAAAAAGGCAGCCAACCAAAGGGCAATATTGTCAACAGATAATGAACAAGTGAGGAATGACTTTCAGCTATTTTTAAAAGAAGAGAGTCGGAATCCGGGCAAAGGCAATGAGATGCCCTCTTGCAGGAACTGAAGAGGATTTGGTTAATCCATGTGTGGGACGACACCGGTGACCATGAGATGCCGGTGACCACAAGATGCAGTTTTGTACAATGAGCCACTATGTAGAATCCAAAATGGCTGATGCCAACTGAGGCCGAGAAAGTCTTGCCTCATCTGGTCAGTGGAGATTAAAGTTTCTGATGAGACCACTGCTCTGTACACAAACTGCCAATATCTTAGACAGTCTAAAAGGCTAAAAGATATTTTTATATTTTAAGAATTATGTATCTATTTCTGAGTGTTATCCCTGCATATGTGTAAATGTATCACGTGTATGCAATGCCAGAGTGTTAGGTCCCCTGGTACTAGAGGTACAGATGGTTGTGAGCCACCATGTGGGTGTTGAGGACTGAATTCAGATCTTCTATAAGAACAGCAAATGCTCTTAACAGTGAGCCATTACTCTAGTCTCCAATTTTGTCATATTTTCAAATGAAATATTTTTCTATCCTTAATAGATTAAACACTTTGAAAAACCTTATCAACTTAGAAAGCATATAGTGAAAAGAATCTATGTACCTACTTAAAGATATAAGTAGAAATATAGGTTTGTGTTAGAATAGCATTTGTAAAAAATTAAACTACATGAAGTGCTGAATTCACATAATATTTGTTTGTTTATTTGTTTTTAAGGTAGGAGACCTTATATATACACTTGAGATGAAATCCAGTTATCGGTAACTCTTACCTTTGTGTGATAGTAATTTAGTATATAGTCCAACATTTTCAGTGAACACAAAACTTCACAAAGGCCATTTCTTTCTGAGGATGTTTTAACCACACACAAGATGTCCGTGTGAATGTTTGCTGGAATAGCGGCCTATGTGTCAGTTTGTAACCAGCCACAATCCTAGTTGAACTGCAGAGTTTGAGGTAGAGGTTAGGGTGGATTGGGTGGGTATGTGTTGTGACTGAACAAATCTGATTTTGTGTATGTATTGTGTTCACACTAAGAAACTCACATGTACAGGAGATACCATGTCGAGAACATTCCTCCTGCCATTGGTGATAAAAAGCAGGCAGTCAGGGAAAGGGTGGATATATTTTCAAAGGAGATCGGGATAAATAAACTAGTATGTTCATAGAATGGCCTGATATACACCCAGCGAGGAATATCCTAAACCTTTATGTATCCACAGAGATATCAGACTACAACAATATTGTTGATGAAGGAGGTGGGCAAAACTCGAGCATGATAAATATTTACAGAAAACATTTAACAATGTGTAAGACAAAACTGTGTTCTACCTGTACATGGATGTTTTCAAGTATGAAACTGTGGAAGGAAACTACCTGTTAAATTGTAATGGAAGAGAACAAGAAAGACTTCATAGACTCTGCCTCCTACTCACTGTGGCAGCAGGCACTTGGCCCTGTTGGCTAACATATATACTCTGTTCCGTGTCTTTCCCTAGCTTATTTGAGGAAGAGATAATGTCTTACGTGCCTCCTCATGCCTTACTCCACCCCAGCTACTGTCAGTCCCCGCGTGGCTCCCCTGTGTCATCTCCCCAGAACTCACCAGGTGAGTCTACACTACACATGGGACTTCTCTGAGGAGCACAGGAACGGGTGCTCTGCCTACAGGTACACACTGTGTGGTATTCGCTACCGTTTTGAGTAACTCGCTTCCTTGTAAGTTCATTTTGACTGAAAGATTCTAAACAGGAGAATAAATGTTGGGACTATAACACATCCTGCTGTAGAATTTACTTTACATTTTGCTGCCTACTGGTTAATGGTTCTTGGAAAATATTAGGGCACAAAATATTTTGTGAGCTCTTTTGATTTAAGGAGTTGGTTGGGGGAGTACAGCTTTGATAGACAACAAAAACAATGTCTCCACTTTCAGAAAAACAAATACAGAATTTAAATTATCGGGTATAATGGACTTGAGTATTTTCCTCCTATTGTTGTAACTAATTGTCTGAGATGATGTGATGGGCAGATGGAACAAGCCAGTGAGTAAAAACTTACTTGCACTCCTTCGGAAGAGGCGGGTGTGAATTTCGGGGTGGTGAATACCCAGGCGTGCACACAGTATAGAATCTTTGCAAATGAACTTTCAGGAAAGGTGGCCATGATGTTGACAGAATACCAGCTACACTTTACCACGGGCAGCGTGTTCACACTGTTTCAGTAGAAAAGCAAACGTCACTTGTGTCCCTGAAGCTGCTGTGCTCTTAAATGCCTGTTCTCACACGTTGCTCTGATAATAAAGCCACGGTCTAATTGAACCCCACAAACAGGAAAAGCTCTATTAATCCGTCCATCTAACACAGATTTATTGAGCATCCAACTGTGGTCCAAGCGCTGCATTAGAGCCTGGCCAAGTACCGACAGATGACCACTACAGTCTCTGCCTTTGAAGGGTTCGAGGTGAGGCGGTGAGTCACTGTTGAGTCTGCAGCTCAGTGGTCAGTGCCCTGATGACAAGACAGCTGGGACCGTGGGTGTGGGGACACTTGTTGAAAGAAGACTGAGGCAGCAGGAACCAAGGGGCCCTAGAAGGACAGCTGAATAGAAATTTGCCAGGTGGGACTCAAGGTTTAGCTGAGTGCTAAGGAACTTACCTAACCCCTGGGATTGGTCCCCAGGACTGAGTGAAGGGGAAAAAACAATCTCAAAAAGACCAAACTAGCAAAGAAAAATCAGAACTGGAAGTTTCCCAGATGGGCCAAAGGCAGGACATTTGGATAAAAGGGTTGGATATGCTGAACAAAGACCTGGGATGCTGAGGAGAAAGAATAGAAAAGGAAGGCAGTTCTGGAGATTCCAGTTGGAAATTTAGGCCAATAGTGGTCGCTGATAGTCACTGAGGTCTTTCTTATGTGACCTCTTCCTGTATAGACCCTGCCTTGGGAAGGTTATTAATAATGTCATAAATTTAAACCCAGTGGCCTGTCTTTGGACCTTATCTTTAGCATCTGGCTCTACTAACCATGCCTTTACAATTGGCTTTTTGGTGAAATCTCTGAAATTTTACAGAAAGAAAAATGCCAGTGGTACAGGACCCTGTTTCCCGAGGATCCGTTTGATGACAGAGCCCAAGGCACTGGAGGTTGAGGAGCCACTTGAGATGATGTTGCACTAGACATATTAAGAGCTGGACTTGGTGGGCAGCAGCTATGGGACACAGGATGGGACCTGTCATATACTGGGACATTAGGACTGAGCCCAGCTAAGAAAAAACCAGGCAAATCCGAAGGTCTTCTTGCCCACAATGCCCAGCAGACACTGCAACCACTTGCCCAGAAGGGAAAAAGATATAACATATAAAGAAATGTAAAGCTAGCTTGACTTGTTACTTTTTTCTTTTTTTTTTTTTTTTTTTTTTTGAGAAGTTTGAGGGCTCTCAGTCTGAGATACCCAAAGACAAGGGGAAAAATATAATTAGGAGACATCAGAGACAATTGGAGAGTGCAGCCGTCAGATCTTAAAGCCTGGAGCACAGGAAGCGTTGAGAACATGAAACAGGGTGATCACAGGAGAATTCTAGTCTAAAGATCACGCTGAGGCGGAGGGTGAGTAAGAGGGAGGTGGGTTTTGGAGTTGGATAGAAAAATGGTCCCAGGGGAGCCTATTTTCAAGGAGGTGCCAGACGCTCAAAGGATTCAGA
>NC_137954.1:6551480-6581480 GCF_963924665.1 Micromys minutus | reverse complement strand
TTGAGAGTGTAGTGTCCCTAAGTACGCCGGGTGCTTATCACTGAATAGCTACCATTATCATTAAGAAACTGTTATCGTCAGAACTTCTCATTCCTGCCCCTTGCTTTCCTACTGGTTCTAATTTGTATTTCTCATGGTTACTGCTCCTCTGAGTCACCACACTCCTGACTAGTTCTTATCCCCTCACGCCTCCATTGCTGAACAAACTCTGAACTGCTTCTCCACCCTTCAGTCTCCCTTCCTCTTTCCCACCCTTAATCTGCTCTACACCGTCACTGAGAATTCCTCCAGTCAAATTCTGCTCTGCGTTCCCTCCTTTCCTTTTCTCGACATTCTATAAAGGTGCCCTGTTCCTTCCCCACATTCTGTAGAAGTCAGATCTGCTTCTTCCTCCCAGTCCCGTGCTCCCAGAAACAAGACTCAGACTCAAACCATATTTACAAATGCCGTGGCCATATAGCTAGGCTCTCCTCCGACTAGAATCATAACGTAAGACATCCCATTTATTCTCACCTACGTTCTACCACGTGGCTGGATACCTGTGCTCAGGGATCTTGAACTGTCTTATCACCCTGGCACTATTCCAGAGTCTTTCCTTCCTTCCTGAAGTCCTACCTCCTACTTCCTGCCTGAGCTTTGGGCCAAAGATTTATTATCCATACGTGCCACATCCATACAGATACAGATATTTCTCGGCTCCATTCCCTCTTTAAACCTCTCTTCTCATTGGCTACCGCCCTCTGACGTATTAATTTCCCCTTGTCTCTTCGGCATGCCCACTATACTCTGGGTTATGGGATGTCCATCTATCGAACACACTTCTAGTATTTAGTCCAGTTCTTGCTGCTCTGCACCGGTATAAAATACAGATTCATTACTATTTACAAGTTTTGCGTTATTTGATTTCTCATGTTTGTGACCAAATCTGGACAAAAAGCAGCTTGGAGGAGGAAGGGTTCATTCTGGCTTACAGTTCCAGGGGATACAGTGCATCCTGTCTGGGAAGACATGGTGGTGGAAGCAGGCAGCGGCTGGTTATTTTGTATCCTCAGTCAAACAGCAGAGGGATGGATTTCAGGTACTAAGTCCTCTTTCCCCTGATTAGTGGCGCCATTCTGGACCCCAGCTCCCAGAATGGCGCCACTAATATTTAGAGTGGATATTCCTACCTTAGTTAACCAGACCTAGAAATTCTGTCCTAGAGGTGCCTGGAGGTTTGTTTCCATGGTGATTCTAGATCCTGTGGACTTGGCAATTAACCACTTAGGCTCCAGTTAAGGTCTTCCCTGAGGTCTTTTCCATTTTAATCTCTACTCACACACATTACCTTTCTGTGACATTACTATTATCTTCAATACCACTAATCTCAAAAGCAAACAGCTGGGAGGTTAAGCAACCAGCATCACTGAGCGAATGGTTGGAGTGGAGTCTGAGGAAGCAGCTGCCTGTCTGCTTAAGGAGGTTCGTGTCAGTTGTAAGATTTCTCATAGCGTTCAAGACAAACATGCTTTTCTTTTACTCGAAATCTCCCATTAGTGCCACATACTAGCAATTAATCTAAAGGCCCTTTTCTTTCTTTTTTTTAATATAGGGGGCAAATTATCCTATGAAGCTGGAGAGAACCCAGGGCTTTACTTTTATCTCCTCTGATTTACAAATTGTATCCCATTTGGTTTAAAAGTTCACTACTTGATATTTTATTTCTGTCTCCTCAGTCGGGGAACCACTGTTGAATATAACACAAGAATAACAATAAATAACCATCTTGGCTAACTCACTTGTTCAAGAAATTTTTGCAAGGCACAATGGCTCAAGCCTTAATTGAGCCTGAGGTACAGGCAGGAAGATGGAAAATTCAAGGCCAGTCCAGGCCAACAAGCGTGATCCTACCTCGGCAAAACAAACCAAATAACAACAAAACCCAGCTTTCATGATGTGTAATAAACAGGACCATAAATAGTTTTCTGGGTTTTTTTTTTTCATTGAATTGGGAAATATTTTGTGGAAACGTTGTCTTGTCTGATTATGTATCACCATGGATGCTATAACATCCCAACATGCTACTCAGTTGCCTGAAACACACAGATTTTCTGTGGAAAGACAAGAAGCCATGTTATAGTTACACTTTATTAATAACGCTTGGCCACTGAATGGCATGAACACTTTTAGTTTATAGATATGGGCAGTACTTGACACGTTAGAAATGCAATAAATACTGTTATTCTTTGGGCAGCTCCAAGATATATTTCTCCCACAGTTATGCATGAATTCCATTTTTATATTAATCATTTTACCCTTCAATGTAAAATAAATGTAATTATATCTCTAAAACATCCCTAAATATAATGCAAACCTAAAAATATTTTCATGGGACTTCATGGAACTTTGTGTACAGTCTCTATGATACCATTTCAATAGCAAGCAAAGATGTTCCACCCTAAATAGTTATCCTTAGACATGAATAACTTCTACTTGACTCATTCTGGTTTGGATGGAAAAGTGAGACATATCTGAGACCCATGTGACCAAGCATATTTGGCTGTTTAAACGGGATCTGTATTCTTAGTTAAAAGCTACAAACACTATTTTTTTAAGAACTTCCTTAAACTTTGTTAAGGCTTTGTGTGTGTGTGTGTGTGTGTGTGTGTGTGTGTAAGGGAGTGATCTAGAAGCAAGCTGAAAGCAGTTTCTTTCTTTTCTTGCTAACGTGTTGTACTTTTCTAGGTGTTGTGGATTGAACAGGGCATAGATCCAGGTTATTCTTTTGTGGTTGTTACAGGTACTCAGCGTGCCAATGCCCGGGCTCCAGCCCCTTACAAGAGAGATTTCGAAGCCAAACTAAGGAACTTTTACAGGAAGTTAGAAACTAAAGGATACGGACAAGGCCCAGGAAAATTAAAGTAAGTGGAAGTGACTGGAACCACATGATTTATCGATGGAGAATGAACAGGAAGCAGTTGGGAGTTTTAAAAATTGGTTGTCACCTGAGTCTTATTTTAATGGGTAGTATTATTTTGGAATTTATAAATTACACTATAACAATGTAACATATTGCTCAGGAATAAAACCCTGCTAAGTTTATGATTTCCCATCAAGGTAGGACTGTATAAAACTATA
Source organism: Micromys minutus (assembly GCF_963924665.1). Classification (NCBI taxonomy): domain Eukaryota; kingdom Metazoa; phylum Chordata; class Mammalia; order Rodentia; family Muridae; genus Micromys; species Micromys minutus. The sequence goes on along the minus strand of NC_137954.1, from coordinate 6,578,363 downwards.
GACAAATTAAAGATGATTGTTTTTTTCTCCTGAGGAGTACCTTTGTGTTGGCCCATCTGATATTCACAAGATATAGCTATCACAACATTTTTTTTCATGTTAGTAGTTCCTGGGCCAACATGAGTGTAGTATAGTGATCAGCTCTATTTTGTCCTGGGAAACAGACCTTACTTGTACAATAAAACCTGTCATGAATGTTATGTCTGCCTCTCTTTAGCCACTTCCCTTGCTTGTCCAGGGTTCCTTTCATCCACAGTTACACCTCTTTCCCTCCTTCCTACCTTCATCCTATCCCATGTTTCAACTTGAACTCACTAGCAGAGAAGGTTACCATGTACCCTGAGTGCTCGAGGGAGGAGCAGCCCCTACACTCACTGCCCCTGGCACAGGAAAGTCGGCTCAGCCAATTCAACTTTCTTGGAGCTGGAAACCCATCAGCCCAGCCCAAATTCCATCTCTCAGAACTCTGCTTCTTCTCATGCTTGGCTTCCCAAGATCTTCTTCTGTAAACTCAAGCGCTCAGTCATTTCTCTGTGGTTGCTAGTGGGATGAGGGCGGATCGATATCTGTAGAGGAAGGCGTTTGCTGTCATCACAGCAGACTGCCTACATCACACATTCTGTCCACCATTGGGGAATCTCAAGATTGACTTAATGTAAAACTTCAGTACACTTGTAAGCACTTGCAGAACACATACACACACAAACACACATACACATACACACACACCCTCTTGGTTTTCACAGGACATTCAGTAATTAAATTCCATGTTTAGGTACATTCTAGACTTAAAGGATTACCTCATAGTATTGTTCTCAGTAAGAAATTTTCACCTATCTCTTATCTATCTGTTTCTCACTGTCTCTCTCTGTCTGCCCCCCTCCCGTGTGTGTGTGTGTGTGTGTGTGTGTGTGTGTGTGTGTGTGTGTGTGTGTGCGTGTGTGTGTGTGTGTGTATGTGTGTATATGTGTGTGTGTGTGTGACTATTTCCCTTCTGGGATAAATGTATTGGACACTCAGAAAGGACTCATGAGTTTTTGTGGGGTTTTTTGTTTTTTACAGGCCACAGGTTTGCCCATGCTTTTCTTATGTAACTTCTGCTATTACTGTTAAGACAAATGTGTATTTAAGTGCAAACAGCAATGACATTAAGCAACTTCACTTCTCACCTAGTTGACTGTGGAAAAACAGAAACTAGAAGGCACAGAAGGCAAGGCACAAAAGGAACTAATCTTTTAATGCACTTTTCAAATCGCCTCCTTTCGGACAGGTTAATTATCCGGAGGGACCACTTGCTGGAAGATGCTTTTAATCAGATTATGGGCTACTCCAGAAAGGACCTGCAGAGGAATAAACTGTACGTCACCTTTGTCGGGGAGGAAGGGTAAGTAGAACAGAGAAGTGGTCTGTGCAACGCAGGCTGTGGCTTTGAAGCGGATGTTTCTCCTCATCTCTGAGGTTCCCAAAACAGGAAACCCTTTTGACAGGAAGCATTGCTCTCAGAGGCTTAAGCATTTCACCTCCCCCACCACCTCTGGTTTTTAAATCATTTGATAAAGATTTTTTTAATTAAAGTAACTCTTACCTGTAATTATTTTTTTTCTTGATTAGAAGGTCAGTTTCGTTGCTTTTTTTTTTTCTTTGCATCTATCTATCGTTTGAGAGGGGGAAGTGGAACTTTGTGAGGAAGGAAACAAGAAACCGCAGTTTATATCTTGTTTTCCACCCTGGCTCAGTGAGCGGAATATGTGTCTCTTGTTAAATAAGCCCTGGTTCAGAATCACAGACCCTGCTGCTCTTCCTGGTGTGCCCACAGCCACCACGCCAGTGCCCTTGCTCTCATTTCCCCGCCTCCAGTTCCCTTCCACTGGGAGGGCCGTGTACCTCTCTGTATAACCTCCTACTGTAAACAGACTGTGCAACGTGACTCTTCCATGAGTGTGCTCATCAAGATAAGGGTTGGGAATCAGAGCGCTGGGGCTCCCACCCTGATCCTGCTGCACCCAGTAGACATAACATTTGTTAATGGGTTGCCTCAGACACACCCCCACAGGCCCTTCCTTCTTCCCATCTCAGGACTCCCTGCTCTGTGGCTTGTAGCTCCGAGACTTAATTTAAAATACCACACAGTCATCCAAGCTCTGGTTGTGTTCTGTTTGACACTGTTGGCCTGGATATTTATTTAGCTATACTGAAGAACGTTGGCCCTTGCATAGATGCCAGACCAGCACCCTGAGGTATATAGCCCTAGCCTCTTTCTAGCTTTAGTTTTGAGAAAGGGTCTTAACAGCATTCCTAAGCTTGCCTTGAACTTCGTCTGTAGGCCAGTGAGACTTGCAAACTGCACTTCTCCTGTCTTCACCTCCTTATAACCAGGTGCTTCTAACATCCTTCAGATGCTCCTAGCTCAGTAGTTTGGCTCACTTTATGAACACCCCCTCAGTCATATCCAGTAATGAAGAATCGAGAACCACAGTAGTGACTTCCAATCATTGTGGCCCTTTAGCCTATGGTAGATGGAGTGGAGGTTTGAAGTCCAACATGACTACCTGTCCATGGAACTAGGGAATGGCAAAATCAAGACCCAAGCCCAGGCCTTAAGTCTTTCTTCTGGGATTCTTGGACGGCACTGGGATTTAAGAAACACCCATGGCTGGATCCTGTTTTTTACCTTGGGATGTTTTTTAGCATTCCAGGTGCAGACTGAACACACAAAGCTTAGGCCTGAGCTTCCCTGAGAATTCAGCCTTCTGTGACTAAGGCACATGTGTAAATGGACTTGTAAACTTGTGTTGGTTTGCTTAAAGATGCAGGTGCACCATTGAAATCGGAGGCAAGCGCTGTTAGCCTCTTCACAGGTATGCAAGGGATGTCAAGCATTTCCTTCCAGGACCAGTGTGCTTTGGATGAGATTTTTTTTCTCCCAGAACTCCAGCTGCCTCCCTTTATTATAAAACCACAGGCAGTTAAACACAAGGTCTTGCTATGTTGTTCAGACTGACCTTGAACTCTCAAGCTGAAGTGACCTGAGCCTTTCAAGAGCCGGGCTCTGGGTCTGCAGATGTGTATTCCTAGCTTGGACTACAGTTTTCTCAGTCCGTAAAGAAGTCATTGATCCGCTCACATTTGAGTGCCACAGATGTGTGTTGAGTGCCATCATCCTGAAGGGGGCTGCCATATTCTGAACTGATGATACCGTTTCCAAGCAGAGCTGCATTCCTTTGTGTTTGAGGACCACTGGTGATCAAGTGCTTCCTACAGCTGTCACTTGTTTACTTCCTGCCACACCAAAGGGAATGAGAAGAGAGGATGTTTTGGGAGTGGTCTCAGTTATCAGAAACAATCCCTTTATCTACTCCCTCTACACACAAGCTGATGACGCTGGATTTCCGAGCTCTATCCTGTCAGCACCCTTTCTGTAGGTGTAGGTCTCTGACACCAACAGAGAGGACAGGGACCTGAGAGAGCCCAGAAACCAATGACCAAAGTGGGAATAATTCCAGCTACAAAAGGAATAAAGAAATATTGAATAATAACTTTAGGTGACTGAATGCATGATCAGATGATGAAATAAATAGGAGACAGGAAAATCTCTCCAAATAACTCAAGAGAATTTTATAAGGGTGGATTGTATAGTAACTTTTTTTTCTCCAAATAACACAGAAGGGGGTAGTGAGGTGAGCTTGTTCTGTCAAACCTGGCAAACAGTGTCTCAGTCATAAGTCATGTTGACAGTGTGTCCTTCATATGAGAACAACGCATGAACGTCTTCCACAAATCTGTAATCACAGATTACCTACAGGAAAAACACAGGATGACTCCCAGTTGAGGGAAATAGTAAGAACCTCTCAATGGCCTTGTTGGGCATCAATGGGAAGAGAAGCCCTTGCTCCTGCCAAGGCTCAATGCCCCAGTGTAGGGGAATGTCAGGGCGGGGAGGCAGGAAGGGGTGGGTGGGTAAGGGGGCACCCCCATAGAATCAGGGATAGGGGGATGGGATAGGGGGCTTATGGAGGGGAAACCAGGAAAGGGTATAACATTTGAAATGTAAATAAAATATATCCGATTTAAAAAAGGGGGAGGGGAAGAAAATCATCAAGGACATTAAAACCAAAAATAAACAAACAAAAGGTGGAGCTTGAGAGAATGCTGTAGTCAAGAAGACACATGTGATTAAATGCATGTCGCTTCCTAGATGATTGTGGAGCAGAAAAGACATATCATGTGAAAGTGGATGAAATCTGTTAATAGTTATACGGCAGTATTGCTCCCGTAATATGACACCGTTTATGACAGTCACTAAACCAAGTTTGGCAAAAGAGAGTTTATTCTCAAGGCAGTAGAGCCCTGAGTCATAGAACTGCCTGCACAAGGTTTAGAGACCTTGCTGGGATAAAGAAACAGCGTGGTCTGTAGGAGAAGCAGGGGCAAGATTCACTGTAGGCATCATCACCCTCTTCACAGGACACATGCTCAGGAAAACAGGGCCACTGGCATCCCCTAAAGACATCAACTACGTCACACTGCTGAGGCTCAAGTAAACAGATGGTGGCTTCCACTGGCTTGAGACAGACACACATGGCCCCAAGTTCCTGAAAAACAACTTAGGCAACCATTGCCTCAGAGATGTTGTCGTCAGAGAGGATGATGGGAGGGTACTGACAGCAGCTTGGCTTCTGAAGTTGATAAGGTCAAGCGCTGCCATGGGCCTTGGTGTTTCCGTCGGTTGTACTGATGAGGAATGTATTGTACTGAGATGAGATGTGTGTATAGGCTGTGCAAAAGCTCTTTTTTTTTTTTTTTTTTGTAAGTCAAAAAAAAAAAAAAAAAACTAAAATAATGGGTTTAGCAAGTGGAAAACATTTGGTCAGGAACTGGAGAGATTTGGCTGTTCTGTTTCAAATTGTTCCTTTTCGAGTTTTCTTATTCCTTGTTGTTACGTGAGTGACTTCCCTAGATTACTGTCAGTTGTTTCTCTTCTTTCACTGACAGTCAGTGGAGTAAGGATATAGACTTGATTTTGTAAGGAGTCTAAATTGATACTAAGATTGCTGTGCGAAGGGTATTATTATTTTGTGTCGACTTTGCACTGCAGATGAGCAGTTAATACTTTGCAGTTATGGTTGATGCTGTCTCAATAATTTGATTTCCAGTCTGACACAGTTGATCTAGGTAAACCAAAGCATAAAGAACAGTGGCTTTAGTTTTAGTAACAATGCCTTTACTTCTCTTCCAAAAACAAAGAGATGTAGATTCGCCACTTCATAGAAACAATAGCCTTGGTTCATGATGCTTCTGCACATATATATGAAACAAAATGTATAGATTGTTCTAGAAGGAAGGGATCTGTAGGATACTGCAGATGCTATCTGAGATAAAATTAAGCCCAGACTATTGAAAATGCCTGTCTCAGCCACAAAAAACATTTTAAAAAACCATCCTTGTTCCTATTAATACAGATACATTAGAGCAACTTATTTCTTTACTAAAATGATTTTGTGTTAGCTTTGGCCTTTTATAAAAAGTAGACAGTTTCTAAGCACCATCTTATCATTAGTAGTAGAATTAGGCTAGAGCTTTGAGTTGTGTTAGGCACTAGAATTTCCCCTAAGCTTAGCATGGTTTACTTACTCCTAGGGTAGGGAGTATAGCAGTGGTAACATCACCAAAAAAGTAACCTTGCTCGGGGGTGAGAAGAAATGGTTTGTTGTCTACGTCTGATGAGCCTCAGTCTGCCTAGGAGTTGCTTCTATACGGTTGACAATATGTAATGAGTGAAATGTTATATATCATTCTTCAGTGTATTATTTCTGTTTATTAATAATCCCAGCAAACAAAGTTCACATGGTATCAGAACTCAGGTTCTGATAAGGTATCTGGGCCACCAACTAATACTTAGAACCCACAACCAGTGAAGAAATAATGTCTTAGTGAGAGGATGTTTACTAGGGGTTATCCCACCTCTCTTTGTTTTCATGGCACCTCTGTGAAGGGCGCCTTTATTTAAGAAAGAATGAATTCATTATGTGCAAAGCTGTCAAGATGAGTCACCGTCTTGGGAGCCACACTAAGACTAGGGAGGAGCATATGCAAATAGTTTTAGTTTGGGGACCTGTGTGTAGCATCTTTGTTTTGAGCTCTTTCTGTATTCCCCCAGGATAGGGAGATAAAAATAACTAGGGAGGAGGAGGATCTAAGGTAGTTTTCTTTTTCACTGCTCATCAATTACCCAGTATGTCTCACACATACCCAGACTGGAGCTGGAGACCTGTGGAGCTCCGACTTGGCCTCTTCAAGGAGGCAGCCACATCATCTAAATCATCTTTACCTGCCAAAGAAAGGTGTTCTGTAGCCAGGCCTTAGCTTGGTACCAGCAAGAGCAACTTTGTTTTATCACACCTCCATGACCCGCAGGCATGGCTCCCCACACCTCCACACTCAATCTAGGCCTTGTTAAGTGGCTCGGAAGCTAAGCCTCTGGTTCAACTGTGGTTGAATGAGAATGTGCTTAGGCCATGTGGGCCTGGACGACATAGTGTGACTTCCTGAGGCCATTGTCTTCTCTTATTTTACACACTGTTCCCATTGGAGGGTTTTGTTTTCAATTAATTTTTGTTCTATTGAGAATGGAAGAAGAACTTTAGCTATTTTGACCCATGTCAGGTGCTGCTAACTCACGATGTGCCCGGCCAGCCGCACATCAATGGGTACAATGCTTTGTCAGCGGGCAGGGCTTCAGACACTATGGCCACCCTCCTGACATCTGTGCTTACTCAGAAATGCCCTCACATGCAGCTGTTATGTGGCTACACACCCGTTGTCCAGAGTTTCTGTGTTTCCTTGACAAGCTTTTGGCCATGTAACCAACCTAACCGGCAAAACAAGAGTGAAACAAACCATCCCTGTGATATGAGTCATGTTAACTATTTATATGGACGAGGTTGCTAAGGCATTGTAGGAGCTGCGTGCCTGCATGCCCTGCTGCGACTGTTCCACGGAATTGCTACACATAGACAGAAATTGCATCCCACAAATATAGACCTGCCCTAAATACGCAGGTCTATATTTGGAGTTACAACCAAAGTAAAGTAGAAAGACTAACTTGGCTTTGAAGTGATTCTATTCAGACAGCAAGAGTTGAAAGAGGAGGAGGAGGAGGAGGAGGAGGAGCAGGAGGAGGAGGAGGAGGAGGAGCAGGAGGAGGAGGAGGAGGAGGAGCAGGAGCAGGAGGAGGAGGAGGAGGAGGACACAAAGTATAAAATGGGGGTTGGGGGAGGGGAGGAGGATAAAAAATGTAATAGTTAAATGTACTTTTGCTTCTAAAAGAGCTATTTGTTTTCTTTTCTCCTGAGGTTAGTTTTGCCTTTCAGCTCAACTTCTCAGAGAATATACTCTTGTCTTCAACCACAAGAGGAACTAGTCAGTAAGGCCATTGTTGTAACAAACTTCAGTGTGTTAGAAGATACCTCACTGTGAACTTTCTAAGCTAACTCACTTGTTTGGCAGTGGTTTCAGATTGAGTCATATCTTAGGGATTGGCACAGTTTTCTCGTGGCATTGAATTAATGTCCCACCATCTCAGAGTAAATTGGCTCACATGTATTCATACCATAAGTTATGCTGTTTTTCTCCAACGAGCGTCAGGGAGCTCTAGGCACAAGTCAGCAATGTGTACAGGCCTCTACTGAGTGTCATTCTGGGAACGTATAAAATGCAAAAGAAGCATCGTTATTAGACTCCTACTGTGGTGATGAAACACCATGCTCAAAAAGCAAGTTGGGGAGGAAAGGGTTTATTTTGCTTACACTTCCACATCACAATTCTTCATCACTACAGGAAATCAGAATAGGAACCGGAGCAGGGCAGGATCCTGGAGGCAGGAGCTGATGCAGAGACCATGGAGGGATGCTCCTTACATGCTTGCTCTCCAGGGCTTCCTCAGCCTGCTTTCTTATAGAACCCAGGACCACCAGCCCAGGGATGGCTCCCCCCACCATGGGCTGGGCCCTCTCCCATCAATCACTAATTAAGAAAATGCCTTACAGGCTTGCCTGCAGCCTGATCTAGTGGAGGCATTTTCTTAACTGAGGTTTCCCTCCTCTCACATAACTTTAACTTGTATCAAGTTGACATAAAACTGTCCAGCACAAGGGAAGACAGGATCACCTATTTCCAGTGTGGGGAAAAGTCTAAATTTAAATATAAGGAGGCCAACACACATAGGCCACTAGAATGTACTCTGGTAAGTGCAGTATTTTTGAAATGCTTTCTTTGAGTTAAGTCTTGGGGACCACCGTCTAAGTTTTAACAGGAAATCCACAGTAGAGCCCACTTGGCATCCACCAGTCATCTCAAAGAGCACGGGCCCACGCTACCTTTGGCCTGACGTTTCCGCCCTCTGTGACCCTGCTGCAGTCAGAACCTCTGCAACGCAAAGAGCCCAGCAGAGCTGTAACATATCGAGTCACAGAGTATTTATGTCTCCCTAGAGACACTAAAGATTTATAGCAAGCGAGATATTTTAATAATGTGTTTCCTCCTGCTTGTTTCTGCTGCAGCCATTGGCAACACTTTGCTATAGAGAGACAGATAGAAAACATTTTTTAGACTTTGCCCATCATACATTCTCGATGGCACGTACTCGCCTCAGTATTTTGTCAGCTAACAGTGACAGGCTTTACACAGCCAGAACAGAGCATTTCCATACAGTCTTACTTACCAAACCAGGGCTTCGGCAGATTCCTGACGTAGGTTGCCAAGCCCCGTTCTATAAGCAATATCGTTTAAATATTGATAGACAGCTAGCATTTACTAAAGGGTGTGGCATATGGAATAACCAGAACTCACACTTATTGTAGGGTCCAGGCCTGTTAGCTCACTCTTACAATCCTGGAACTGGGGAGGCAGAGACAGGAGGACCCTTGGGGCTCACTGGTCACTCACCACAGCCTGTCTCACAGAGTTAGCTGTCACCTGATTATTTGGCATCTGGCCTGTGCATATAACTTCTCCCCCTCTTCCCCCACCCCCTCTCTCCCCCTCCAACTTCTCTCCCCTCTCCCCCCCCACCCCCTCTCCTCCCCACACCCCTCTCTGCAATAATGCCCAAATAATAAATCTAGAAAGAAATAGAGGTGGTGGGAAGGATAAAGTAAACTAAAGCCTTTGGCTACCCCCCACCCTTATCTTTGAATCTCTGTGTGTACTTTTTATCCAAAGGCTGATGTATTTTTTAAGCTTTTTTTATTTTAAATTTAGCATACCAAGTTGCTTTTCAAACTTCTCTTTAATACAGCACACAAACGAGTGCATACGTGCACGTGAACACACACACACATTCACATACCTAAGACACTGCTGGCCACCTGTCAGTCCCCAAACCCAGCACCATCTTTGATTCCACTTCACTCTGACTCTGAAGCTATTACAAGTAAAGTAGAATTTACACTGTGGTCTGGGGGCTGGAGTTCCAGCCAGTCCAGGGATCTCTTAGAAAGCTTTGTGTCCCTTCCTCATCTGTGATTTACCATGGTGCTTTCTAAAATTTTTTATTTATTTAATATATATATATACAAGTACACTGTAGTGTGTTCAGACGAACGGATCTGATCCCATTACAGATGGTTGTGAGCCACCATGTGGATGCTGGGATTTGAACTCGGGACCTCTGGAAGAGCAGTCAGTGCTCTTAACCACTGAGCCATCTCTCCAGCCCTGCATGGTGCTTTTTTAATTTACACTTTTCACTTGCACCCTCTCACTTCAATTTTTTTTTTTTTTTTTTTTTTTTTTTTTTTTTTTTTTTTTGCCTCTCAGTTTCTTAGGGAGATGTCTTTCTCTTCCCTCATTCTGAAAAAGAAAAAAAAAAAAAAAAAAAAAAAAAAAAAAAAAAAAAAATCCCTGCACTTTTCATGTCCCTTGAGAGAATGTAGCTGCTTTCCTTTGTAAGAAGGAAATACTCCATGGCACTTCTTTCCCTGTGGCCTTGCTTTGGGCATGTAAAATTTTCATATGTGTGCTTGCATATCATGTCTTGGTTCTTGTTTGCAGTGTCTCGTGGGCAGTTGGAGTTTTGGATATGTGCTGTATAAATGTCGAGTTCATTATTTTGGGTCAGTACTGAGATCAGATTTTTTTTTTCACTTTTGTTTAGCTTGGTAGTAGACTGTCATGTAATGAGCATCCTCTGTTCAACACAGGAGAAGATGTGGCCAATACCTAGACATGGCAAAGCTCATTGTTCTCCCTGGGGATCTCTTTGCAGGTTGGATTACAGTGGGCCTTCCAGAGAGTTCTTCTTCCTGGTATCCCGAGAACTCTTTAACCCCTATTACGGCCTCTTTGAATATTCAGCCAACGACACATACACAGTACAAATCAGCCCTATGTCTGCCTTTGTAGACAATCATCACGAATGGTAAGGGGTTTGCTTCTGATCGTGGTGTTCATTGAGTTTTCTGTGATGCTAACTGCCCCTCCCTCCTAAAGAAGCCACCTGTCTTTTAACATTTTTCCCTCCTGGATAAAAGTCGCATTATCAGTTATACACCTCGTTTGGCATTTATTTTGGTTGTCAAACCTAATTGTATAGACAGTCCCCCAGCTGGTGGTTGATTACATTGTTACAGATGACTAGTTTCTTAGCAAGATTCTCAGGTCCCTCTGGCAGCTTCTCTAACTGCCTGGGGAAATGGCTGGTCCTGGGAGGAGGGGAGAGGGATCAGCTGGAGCCCTGGTTGAGGGCTGTTCGTCCTCTTGTGGGGGTGGCAGGGGAGTGTGGTGGGGGCATAGTGGTGGCCCCGGGAAAACTGCGGATCTCGTGTGTGAATGGGGAGTCAGGGCAGTGCCCACTCATCCTCACAGGGGCACATGCAAGCCACTTCAAGTCTGGACACCAAACTTGCCTTTTTCTTAATATATCACTTCAAACCAAGGGATACAATTTTAAAATTCCCATCTGGAGGTATTTATTTTGAAAAATCCCAAGTTACACTCTAAATGTCTTTACCAACCTTCTCAAATTCCTGTGTTTGTAGACTTTAAATATTTACATAAGCCCTATTGATTGGGTCCTGTTTCATTTTCACTGATAATAAGAAAGAAAGAACAGGAGTGGGAAAGGTTCTCTGGGTCATGTGGTTATTGACGGTGAGAAGCGTTAGCTTTCAGGACCTACTCTTCAGATTAACTTCTTGTTTAGTTACAAATTCGGAGGCCTCCTAACTCTGACTGTCACAGCTGTGCTAACCTAAGTGGAAATATAGAGGAGTCAAAGATGCTGGCCGCTGACCTCACAAAGCCTGCCCGGAACTAAAATCACAGACCTACAGTAAAAGCATCTGACTTAGAAGAGCTGGAGACCCAGATACTTGCAATGGAGAAAGCAATTGTGTGTACCTCAAGTGGAAAACCCGATCCTAAAAGATCTATATGATAAAGTTTCCAGGTTGATTCACACTAGCATTTCACTTTGAAATTTTGGAGAACGGAATGTCTCATGAGGAAACCCCCCCAAATGTCTGCATGTATACTTTGTGGATGACGGTATTTACTATCAGGAGTGAGGCTTGAGAGAGAACAGAGATGGATGGGAACCTTCTCAGTCTGAAAAAGGGGTTTTCCTCAGAAGGGAATTGCCCCAACTTTGCATTAGAGAAATCAACTAATATTTATGCACACACACTGAGGAAGACATTTTTTTCAATCTCCCCAGTCTTGATCTCTTGGCATGGTTCGGGGGAAATTTTACTAAAAGGTAATGGGGGACTCAGACTGTCCTGTGTGGAGGGGACACAGAGTGACATTGTTGGTATGAAGGAATGGTGAGGTGTCTCTAAATATCAGATAGACAGGTTTCCTCTACAAGGACAACTCAGCATTGGCTAACGAAGACGAATACTATAGGGTCTGAGAGTTTGAAACTCATTCCAGGGACAGACACCGGCCTCAAGACACTGTTCACTGGTGTTCACCCACTTCCTGTGTCTCCCTCGTAGGTTCCGCTTCAGTGGGAGGATCCTCGGTCTTGCACTAATACACCAGTACTTGTTGGACGCCTTCTTCACGCGACCCTTCTATAAGGCTCTGCTCAGAATGTAAGAGGATTTCTGTGCTTGTATAGCCAGCGCGTCAGGCTCGGAAATGATTTACTGAAGCGGTTGGTCAAGGCCTCCACTTACCTGCAGGCTATCATGAATCAGTGCATGGTGGTTTAGATTTTAAAAATGAATACAGTTTCAAACACAGTTATGCTTCCGGCTTAGCCACCAGACCTTAGTTCTCTTCCTCCCCGAATAGTTTATTCTCATCTGTCGCAACACATGTTTCTTTAAAACAATTGCACTTCAAACACAGCCCTTAGATTCCTGTGGCCTCGGTGCATATTATTAATAGAGTAGCTGTGGGCTAGCCGTGGTGACTCACAGCCCGCACTCCTTTATGAAGTTTGTGCTGTAATTTGCTTCATGCGCTTCCAACAGCTCTCTCTTCTCATTTTCTCTTCTTTCATTTCCATCTCATTTGTTGCTTTTCTCGAGACCTTTTTTTTTTTTTTTTTTAATCAAAATAGCAGTGTATGGTATGGGCACAGATGAAAAATTAGCATCCACAGAACTCTTTCTCTGTTTCTATCACAGTGAACGGTAACAGTTTCTGTACAGTGTGAAGCAAAACCACCCTGTTAGTCAGTATGCAGTCACTTTACAAGGTAGTTGTTGGGGGATGGGTAGACATGTAGACTTAAACTCACAAAGCTACTGGACTATGGGCGGAAGCTGTCTGGCACATTCTCCTATCAAGCCCACGGACCTGTCTTCCCTCAAGTGGAAGTCCTGTCCTCAAATGAAAGTCAACAGAATGTTTCCCATGAGGCTTTACTGTGCTCAGTAGAACTTTCCTTCTGGGCAATGAGGACCGTCTCCTGCTTCCCCCGTTCTCCTGGGACCCCTGTCACCTATACACTTCATTGTCTTCTCGTAGGTTCCTTAGGTTTTATTAGAGGGGTGCCCAGCGCTCACATTTGCTGTACATCAATCACACTCTCCCCACGAGTCGGTCTGCATTCTCTCCCTCCGTTAACACTTTGGAGATGTGGATGAACTGCTTTTTTAGCCCTATCTTAGATTGTATTGTGCTTCTGATATTAATATTCAACTCTGGGATAGCAGACACAATCAGAAACTAAGTTTTCCCTGGGTCTTTCCTACACTGACACGTGTGTTCTGTATCCTCCCCTTGCTCACCACGCTCCTCCGTGGGCCTTTCCTCTGATTTGCCCTTAGCCTTGGTTTTCAGACACTGGGCTGTTGTAGTTACCAGTTAATCTCTTCTCTATCGACCAGTGTTCTGTGTTCCCCACTGAGAGACACGTGTACTCAGCCTGAGCCACTCCCAAACCTCCACGTGGCTAGCACACTCCGCTTCAGTATTCCTGAGTTATTACTTACTAACATCTATGTCCCATTTTTGTTGCCCTAGACCCAGTTGAGGGGGGGGGTCATGTGGCTGTGGGGCTGCTCTTCTTGGGCTCTTAGTTGTTGGCTGTCCCTCTGTCTTGCACTTCTCAGACCTGGTTTTTATTCCTTTCCCTGGCATGCTGTTCTCTCTTTTCTCCCTCCCCAACCCTTGCCTGGGAATCCTGAAAATTCCACCTCTGTCTCTCTGCTCAGCCATTAGTCACTGACAACTTTATTTACCAATCAAAACAAAAACTGGGGACAGGGACCCTCAGCATCTTTCATGAAGATTCTCATGCGATTTTTGGGGACCCAGTTACCATAAGTAGCATTAGACCAAATCGACAAAATTTCCTTCTTTGTGTTCCTTAAAAAGGTCTTTTCTTTCAGATATATCTATCAATTTTGTCAATTTAAGTACATTACTCTAACATCTATCTTAACTTGAAGACTTTATAATTTTATATCTGAATCGTGTTTTCATTTTAACTTGTATTACTATCTGGAAACCATCCTTTTAAATCTAGATCATCTTTTTTCTTTTTTTTAAAGAAAGTTCTTTTTTTAAGATTTATTTATTTCATATATGTGAGTACACTGTAGCTGTCTTCAGACACATCAGAGGAGGGCATCAGATCTCATTACAGATGGTTGTGAGCCACCATGTGGTTGCTGGGATTTGAACTCAGGACCTCTAGAGGAGCAGTCAGAGCTCTTAACCACTGAGCTATCTCTCCAGCCCTAGATCATCTTTTTTAATGTTAAAATACTTAAGTTTGACTATGTTAAAGACTGTAACTAGTCTTTAACAGCATCAGAGATCTGAGAACAAATTAAATATTATCTGAATATATAGGAAGCACAGAAACATAGCTTCCAAAACTTAAGCGAATTGTAGAGACAGCTGACTGCCTGGGTAGTCCCTCATTCCTGACAGGGAATTAAGTGAAGCAGGAATTATGAAGGACTAGCTTATCCTGTATTGGTGGAGCTAACTTGTTGATTATCTTGCATCTTGTGTCCTTTCCTGGATAGTTTTTTTTTTTTTGGGGGGGTCTGTAATTAGGACAGTTTTTGTCTAATGGCTACCTTGCCACAATTGGAGCAACTGTATCTGGAGATGATGTCTAATATCTTCTTTGAACTGCGACAGGGGTGCTGTCAGGAGTAGACATGTCTCCTAGCCAAAAAGAATCTATTGATAATGAAATGAGTTTAAATGTCATATTTTGTGGATTTTGTTGTTTCTAAAGACCATATATAACATGTCTGTACTGTTAAACCTTGACTACTCTTTGCTATTTCTATTTGAATAATACTGAAAACACTTTATTATTATTAGTTCAGAATCTAATATATCCATGAGTTTACTATCTGTTCCTTAATTTGTTTGTGTTATTTAATCATCTTAAACAGTGTGTGACAGCAGCCGTTAGAAGGACTGGGTCTAGGCTTCTTAAATGAGTTGCATAGCGCAATAAGCATATCTAAGAGTAACAGTATTAATTTAAATTTTATATCAACATACAAAGATCTATACCAATGAGAACCTTAAATTTATATCAATATAAAAATTATCTACCCATATAAGAAATTATAACTTTAATTTTGTATCAGTTATGAAGATTTTTATCAAGATAATATTATGGTTACATGTTTTTCAATAATAAATTTAGTAATCCATCTCATATATCTCATTATTTTTTATAATATTACTCTATTCCCCCTTTACCCCTTCAACTCCCTCCCTTTTGCACAGGAAAGAAAGGCTAAAAAAAGTAAAGACAGAAATAACCAATGTCTGTTTGGTTTCCTCCCTGCTCAAAACTATGATCATATCTAAATTATATCTTAAAATAACAACCTATCTATAACTTATAAAATAGCCATAACCAAAGGTTGGGGGGGATATGAAAATTCTGTTTTCTCTCCTTTTCTCCTTTCTTCTAGCCTATTTCATTTTCATCTCTAGATATCATCATCCCAAAAGGTTTACTGCAGACACCATCTCATCTGTAACATGTCTCCCTGGATGTCCAAGTCAAAGAAAATGTCCCCCTCAGTCATTTTCTCTGATAGCTCTTGGTATTCACCTTTTCTTCCTTTTCATGTTGTAAGACAGAGTTTTACTCTACAGCCCAGGATGAGCTCAGACTTTCTGTCCTTACCCATTCTTGGAAGGTGGCAAGAGTAACTATGTCCAGTCTTATCAACCACTGATTGACAGTAACATGCATTTTAAATTGTGCATGAAGTTTAGCACTCTCTGCTGTGCTGTCACGTGTATTTTATATTAACTTATGCACACTGTGCTTGTCTCCCTGCGTAAGACCACCTCCCATCAAGAGCAGCCAGTTCATCAAGTCGTTATTAATATGCATGGTGCACATTTGATGCCAAATGAATAAATAAGTAAAATTAGATAAATAAATAAATAAACAAGACAACCCTTAAAATAGAGCTAAAGGGAATTTTAACACAGCTGTAGGGAATTAATTACTGCCACCAAGGCACATAATAGTAACTCTTAGATCATGTCACTGCAGAGGAAAAAGAGAAAAGAAACAGTAATGGAGTAAGGTATAGGAAACTTTGTGGTTATGGAAGAGTTCTTTGGCTTACTATTTTTATACTGGAAGAATAAGAACCGTGAGAGAAAGGGAAATGTATAGACATCACTTATAGTATCTAGTCTTTTTTTAAAAGACAAGTGAAAACCACGGTTAATGGACAGTAGAGAGATCGATAAAGAATTTCTAATTAGGAGGATGATAAGTGTTGATAGGACAACACAGCAAAAGAGATTACAGGTGCAAGGTGCCAACTGGTTCTAGAAGGAGCACTGTTTGTTGATGGCCATGTAGGGGACAGCCATTCTTTGTACATTGTGGTTCTATTTTAGAGAGAAAAGACAGATAAGTGCTTCCTAAGGCATCTTATGCAGCACAGATTGAAAGATATATGCCATGTATCTAGTGTATTTCGGTAGCGTGATTTCTGAACTCATCAACGTCCCAAATACCACAGCCTATGGAATTGCTTTGCCGTGAAGCCTCGGTGTCCTTCCTCGTGGTTCTGGGATTTGCTAATGACAAGGCCCGTGTGCTTGCTTCTCTTTGTCCTCTCAGCCTGTGTGACCTGAGCGATCTGGAATACCTTGATGAGGAGTTCCACCAGAGCCTCCAGTGGATGAAAGACAATGACATCCATGACATCCTAGACCTCACCTTCACTGTGAATGAAGAAGTTTTTGGGCAGGTCTGTCTCATGCTAACTAAAGGCTGCTAATTCCATGACTAAGGTCAAATGTTAGTATTTGTGTCTTATTGGGTGATTAAGCTAAATTGTAGTAAGATCATTGTAATGTCAACTACGGATTAAGAGGTCCTCGTTTATAGATTTTGAGAAGCATTTATCTGTTGTAAACAGTCTTTTCATTTCTAACTCAGATTCTCATACAAGATGTGAGGATTTTTAGAGACATGTAGAGATATGAGAATGTATCTTATATGGAATACATTTGAATGTTATCCCTGGGTTGAGTATTAAGTTATTTAACCTTAACTAATATAAATTTAAGACCTGTTTAGATTTTAAAACTGTAATTGATATTTTGGAAGAGAGAGGATATGAATAATATTTTGGAGAATGCTTGAAGGCAGAGAATATACTCGTTTTTCTTTAAATTTGATGGAAGGGAAGACTGGAAGGTTTCTGTCTGGAGCCTGTCTTAGTTCTTACTAAGCATTGGGATTTGCGTGGGTTGCCCGTACTTCATATGCTTTCAGAAATGAGCTCTCAATGTAAGATTTACTGGGGTGCCTTTCCGTATTCCTTAAACACATCTTTCTGGCTCGGTAGGTGTAGTTGGTACCTGCCGATCTGTCCTGTGGGACCCTTTGCGGGTCTGATGGTCTTAGTGACCTAAGACCATCAGAAAACACGAGAGATTTACATTATGCTCCATAGCACTAGCAAAATTACAGTTATGAAGTAGCAGCAAAAGTGATTTTATAGTTGTGGGTCAGCACAACACGAGGAACTGTATTAAAGGCTTGGGACATTAGGAAGGCTGAGAGCCACTGCCTCAGGGACTTGTCCTCTTGAGGAATACACCAAAGGCGGGGAAGGACCACACACCTAATCTCAGCTCGGTTTCTGATCTGTCTGCCTCTTAACAGATTACTGAACGGGAGTTAAAGCCAGGGGGAGCCAACATCCCGGTCACAGAGAAGAACAAGAAGGAGTACATCGAGAGGATGGTGAAGTGGCGGATTGAGAGGGGTGTGGTGCAGCAGACAGAGAGCTTAGTCCGCGGCTTCTACGAGGTAGGCAGCAGTGGCGGATGTCACCATGCTTCATGCATAGAGTATTTCTCTCTTCTCTCTTGCTATGTTTACTGTTCTTCTTTTAATGTGTAGAACGTCAGATACAGTCCTGTATGTTCCCAACGTACACATGTGATAGCTTACTGTGTGAGCCATATCACCACAGTGAACGGTGTGCTGATTTTAGATATACCATTACAGGGCTTTAATGACCACTGATAGCATGTAAGGTATAATTCTTACTTGTGCTTAGGTATGCAGAATCAAATCTCATGCCTGATATGTGTGCAGTGATTGTGTGGGGGCCAGGATTTATCACGTCTCCCGTGTGCCTCTGTAAGATCACTAGATCTTTCAAACAACAAACAACTAGACTAATCAATTGTCAGGTACGAAGCAAAAATCCTGATTCTAGTACTAACCAGACCCCTGCCTTGCTTAGAGACCAGAGGAGACCTAGTATGTTGAGTGGGATGCAATGATCAACCAAAAAAAAAGAAATTCTACTGAGGCTAACCTTACAGCCTTTCAACTAGAAACATAACTTCCATCTGTAGAGAGTATGAGAGGCCCTCACATGCCAGTGGAGGATGTAACCACAGTACTCTTAAATCCCGTGTCCTGTGTTTGTTTTTTTTTTAATTGCCTTCCTACAGCTGATGCTTCTCTAAGGCTTCTAAGTCATGCCTGTACCTTTTCTATTCCACAGGTAGTAGACGCCAGGCTAGTGTCTGTCTTTGATGCTAGAGAACTGGAGCTGGTCATTGCTGGCACCGCTGAGATCGATCTCAATGACTGGAGAAATAACACTGAATACAGAGGCGGTAAGGTGTGGTTTATCAATGGCTAGATTTAAGTTCGGGTGGGGAGGCGGCTGGTTCAAGCATAGGTCTGAGCATAGAGCACACAAAGGTGCTTTCATTAATCACTGGTCTGTCTGCTGCTGCTTTCCTTGAGACCTTAAGCAAGGCCAGTACCTTCTGTACCTAGTGACTTTACTAGTCAAAAGGGGAAGGACTGTTTACACCCCACTTGAGGATGTCATAACTCCTAATTGCTGGTGAAGAAATGTGATCATAAGAGCACCAATTAAGTATTGGATGACGTTGTTGGTGAGGCATGGGAGGCTTAATATTCAACTGGCCAGACCCCACCTATCCATCTGCATTCTAAACCTCCAGATGCCACACCCTTTGAGCGTCCTAACTTGCAAAGGTTTGCTGCAGTTCCCTGAACCATCTGTCAGTTATAACTCATGGTTAAAATTCAGCATGTCCATCTGCAAGGTCCTTCTAATCTGGTCTATCGAGTTTGGCTGAAAAGGGAACTGGTATAAAATGATTTGAATTGGGGTTTTTTGGAAGTAGCTTTTTGTAGATCAGTAGACAGTTTCACTTAGTAATTTGGACCAACATGATTGGGATTGTCCCTTATTTAAAAGGTGAAACCTAAGGACAGCCCAGAGTTAAAATTTTTGTCTAATAATTTTGAGTAAAGAAAGTATGTGTTTTCTGGGATGAGTTGCAATGCTTGGCTTTCTCTAAAAGTCTGTGTTAAATTGAAGTTTTCACCATTTTTATTTCCGAAGTCAAACTGTGTAGTAAATTGTATCTGGCTGACCAGTAGCATCCAAATCTGAGGTTGGTTACTATGGAAAGCTGTGTTAATTATTTCTACTAATTAAAGTGTATCTCCCTGCTATCCTACGTAACTTCTCTTTTGTGGAAACTATTAGTTCCTTGTACCTTACTCCCAGGAGATTCTAATAGCAGTGCAATAATCAAATTAGTCAGTTTTGTACTGACACAGTCTAAGATTTTTTAACTGAGTCAATCAAGGGCCTCGTTTGATGGTAAATAATACCAAATGTGATCCTAGAAGAGACCAGATAAAGGACAGGACACCCGGCTGCCATGTTTGACTGGCACAGCTAGTTGGCACCGTGTGAGGAAGCATTTGTGTTGTTGGGTACCATCTGTCCCAGTGCAGAAGAGGGCTGACTCCTAAGGACAGAACCCAAGTCTTTGCCAAAGCCTGGAGCCCGATGCTTACTTACACCCAGCCTAAGGCTGCTCATCCTTCACTCGGCTTCTTCCTCTTCAGGAAGATAAGTACCTCTGGTGAGATGGCAAATCCTAAAGTGAGAGTTCATGGTAAATCTCACAGCTACCAGAGCATGAAGGCACATGCAGATTAAAGTTACCCCTAGTCACCCTCATCTGGAGGAGTACAGCATAGAACTAAATGAAGTAGTTTCTGTAAAATATGCTATCGGTTGATTTGAATCATTAATGGCACATGAACTCTTTTACTTATCTCTTACTGAGAGCTTTTAAAACCTGTTACTGCAGCTTTTACCCAAATGTGTGAGATAATCCTTTTGACATCTCATTAAATTCTGCAGAAGAATGGGATAAAAGTAAAACTGTGGTAATTGGGATTTATTAGTTGAAAGAGTTAAAGGTCTCTGTCCCGTTTATTAATAACTCTTATGAAAATAATTTGGTTTTGTTTATTTTAATTTTAATTTTTTTCTGTAGTGCTGAGGACTGGACCCAAGACCTGGCACTTGCCAGGCGAGGGCTTTGCTGCTGAGCCACATTCCCAGCCCCAATACTCTGGTCTCATTATTAACTATGAGTACTATGCATAGATTTTTAGGGAAATAAAATAAGCGGCTTTAAAATTGTTTTTCATTGTTTCTCTTTGCATATATAAACTGTGTGGTTAACATGTCTCTCCTTCCTCGGGAAATCCCGAGAAGGTCAGTTTTCTTTGCCTGAAAGCTTAGTATAGTGTTCGGCATAAGGGTGTTTGGAACCGCTGAGTGTTTCTTATAGAAATGAATGAAAGAGGTATCATTTCTAGTCATAACAGTTGTACTTTTCAGAAATGCTGGAGCTAAAGTACCTCATCTGCTATGTTTGGCGGTTTCACGTGTGCCCTCTTGGCGGTTTCACGTGTGCCCTCTTGCTTCACTTTCGATACCCGTATGGTCATATTTGCAATGCTGGTCCTTAATCTTAAATTATAAACAACTCTTAAAGAATCCAACATGCTGATCTGTGTGTATGGTGGTGATCTTTTGGCATAGATTTCTTGTGGTTTAAGATGGAAGACTCAAAGTAACACGAGCTTCTGCACTTGGTTCGTAGGGTACCATGACAATCACATTGTAATTCGGTGGTTCTGGGCCGCAGTTGAACGATTCAACAATGAGCAACGGCTAAGGCTGTTACAGGTAAATGTCATTAGGGTCGCCAGTCCTTAACACCATAGTACATTGTCGGAAGTGTGCATACTCTTTAGTAATTGCTAGATATTCTTCACAAATTCAAACCTTGTTTATCTGGCTATGACATTTCCATACCCTTTGGGCCGCCAGCCAAAACAAAGCATTTCTTGAGGTATGGGGGGAAGTGCTAGTGCTGGTCTGAGAAACCTTGGGTTGACATATGCCCTCAGGACAGATGGATTTTTATAGTGACAGCCTGTGGCCCTCGGAAGTCAGAAAAAGAGATGCTGTTCAATACTGTAAGAAAGGACCCTGTTTGTCGATATAGTCCTTTTCCTTCATCTGACTTTCCAAACTTTGTAGAGCAATGACATTTTGGAGAAGAGGTCACTGTGTTTTGTGACATTTGCAAAACCTGGCCAAGGCAATGTTGGTAAGGCTCCACTAAAGCAGTTGGCATGAGGAGGCCTCTCGGGCTCCAAGACAGAGCCTTACATGTAGACTTGGACATAGTGCTTTGAGATATGGAACTCAGACTGGCAGTTCACAAAATCCCTAAAGTCTGTACCAACTTGATAATGGGATGATGTAATTCTGTCTGGTTTAATCCATATACTCATTCCGTTCATCTGTCATGGAAAGTATGCTTGGCTTAACCTCCAACCAGGTCAGCCACTCAGAATGCTTTACATCCGGATTCCCTTTGTCATTTACCGCTTTTCACGTGTGGCCGAGTGGTCATCAGAATCTCTGTAGTTGTCCTATGCTGATGACACGTTGGCTTCTGAAATTCCCTACTTGTCCCTTGGGAGTGTGATAATGGTGTGCCTGTCCTGGACGAGGTCTCTGGCTTCACCTTTTCCTTCTCTTTCTGTGGCTGACAGTTTGTTACAGGCACATCTAGCATTCCCTATGAAGGATTTGCTTCTCTCCGAGGGAGTAATGGTCCAAGAAGATTCTGCGTGGAAAAATGGGGGAAAATCACCGCTCTTCCCAGGTAAAAGAAAGTACTTTTTACTTCCAACACATGCTGGAGAACCTCAGCCTCACATATATTTTATATTATTCTTATTTATATGAATGAATGTGTCTATGGATCAATCACTGTTTTATGTGAAGACTGGAAAAGAGAAAAGTTTGAAAGATGAAATTCTCTCTAATCACCTTCTTTCTTTAATAAAGTGGGGGAGAAACCAAATATCTTGTTTGGTTTATGTCACGTATGTATACATGAATCTGTATATCAACGCACAAAACACAGCAAAGGCAGACTTGCTAGCTTTGGTTATGCAACGCCCATCATCAAACTTGTGGCTTGGCTCTAGAAGGCAATAGTAGTTAGGATTTCTATTGCTGACGAAACATCTTGATACTGCCTGTACTTTCTTTAAGCTTGACTTGTTGACTTTAGGTCATAAATGACCTAAAAATTTATGACCTAAAAAATTCATGAGAAATGTTTTTCTCTCCTTCAGCTATGCCAGATAGTTTTGCTGGGTTTTGTTGATTTAAGTTGGCCATCATGGTCTTTTAGGGCTCGATTACAGTGTTTCTGGCTTTCGAAGTCTCTGTTTATAACACCAATAGACATGCTAACATGAACAGAGGCTACAACACTACACAAAGAATCATAGGCAACCAAGGCACTCGGAGATTGAGAGGTTGTCTTCCCTAAGGATGAGCACATCAATTGGTCATCCAATACAAAGTGTTCAGCCAAGTAAGCGTACATCTAAATAACATTATATAGACTGAGTAAGTTGTATTCATGTTTATAGAAACACACACACACACACACACACAGAGAGAGAGAGAGAGAGAACAAAAGAAAAAGAAAACAAGGATAAAGAGGCCATAAATTTGAAAGAGAACAAAGAAGGGCACTTGGAGAGTTTGGGTGGGGGATGGTAAGGTAAAAATGAAGTGGTTAAATTATAATCTCAAAAAAAAAAAAAAAAAAAAAACCTTGAAAACGAATTTAAAAACAAACAAACAAAAACCACTGTGACCAAAAGCAAGTTGGGGAAGAAAGGGTTAATTTAATCTTACAAGCTATCACACAAGGGAAGCCAGGGTAGGAACCCAAGTCAGGAACCAATGCAGAGGCCATGGAGGGTGCTGTTTGTGGGCCTGCTCCCATGGCTTGTTCAGCAACCAATCCAGGTGTGGCCCCAGCCACAGTGATCTGGGCACTCCCGTATCAGTCGTCAATAGAGAAAATGCACTCTGGGCTTGACCACAGGCAGTGTGCTCAGGATGTTTTCCCAGCTCACTTCTAAAGGACTCCAGCTTGTATTCAGTTGACATAACCAAGTCAGCCCAGAACTCTGGTGTCAAGTCCCTGTTGAAAGGACTGGCACATGGTAGCTGCTGAGTAGGATTCAGTCTTGTGGGTGTGTTGGGAACCTCCCCAGTGGTTCGCATCTGTTGTCATTCCAGAAGAGTCCTCTCGGGGCCAGATTCAACAATATCTTACATTTTGTTGGGATACTAAACCACGGCTTTACTGCTGCTAACCATAACAATACTGGCAGGTAGGGCTTGTGGAGAAAGGAGTTAAATGGAGGCAACTCAGGGGCTCACCTGAGCACCCCATCTACCAATGCACATCACAGGTTGTGCATAAATATCCTGGTAATTGTCTTACCAGGATATTTAATGTGCTATTTTTTACTTATGCTTGGGTAGTGAGATATTTTTCCCTCCCTTCAGTGCATATTTTCATCTTAATAACAGATTTATACCACTTAATAAGGTTTTTCACTCTTTTGGGAAACTTAAGAACTTAGGAGACGCAGGAAAACTCAGATGAACCGTGTGTCACATTTCTATTGCATCTGTTTTGGTGAAGCCACTGAATTTTGTGGAGCTGACCATAGAAATGATAGGAATGGGTGCTGCTTACAGTTAAAGCACTAGAATCTTCCAGAACCCCATTGGTCAGAGGATGGTAGCTGGTTGCAACCCCATCCTCTTCTGTCTTGTGCTGAAGGCTCCTGAAGACACGTTTTCACTGACTCTGTGTTTGCTGCTGGGCGGTGGCTGCAGTGCATATCACCTCATCTGCGATTAGGCAGTCCTGGATTCCAGGTCCACTGCTTTCTGAATTTCAGGGTTCAGCCAGCTGCCTTAGCTGTAGACGGCAGCGGGGGTGGTATGCTAGGTCTGGCTGAGTGAGCGCTAACACTATACAGTTGCTGAACAGTCTTGAGGGTTGTCTACACCGCCATCTCTACTTCCCCTGGTAGTTCCAGAAAGTTCTCAGGCTGACTCATTGTAGATGGAGCTGTTCCTCAGAATCATTGCAAACGCACAGTTGGGTAAGAGCTGTTGCCATTCTTCCTCTCTTCCTGTGCGGCGCCTGCTTCTACCCTTATCATAAGGCAGCACGAATAAAGGTGTCATTATCCATCTCCACGGAGCAGAAAGAACAATGCCGGACTCGGCGATTATTTCTAACACTTGAATGAGATACTGTATTGGGAGGTCCTTAGGGAGTGTATGCTTTCTTGTTTCTGTCTAAGCCTTTAATCCTTAACCTCTGTAGCTTCTATACTACTCAGATGAAGTCTCTCCCTCCCCCATCCCCCTTCTTCTCCCCCTCCCCCCACACTTTGTTTAGACAAAAACATAAGACAAATCATGTCAGGATATGGTAGCATAAGTTTTATCAGAAACAATTTCTTCACTGATAACTGGGTCATTGTCCTTTAGGAGATTTAAAGTGTCTCTTGAGTGTGAAGAGATCAGTGAAGTTGGTTCAGACCATGTTTTATTCTTCTCCCTCTTGATTGTGTCTATTGTTTAAGTTGTGATACTGTACAAATTTGCTAGATAGAACCAATATATATACTTCCGGCTCACAAGTATAGCATCATCTTCCCAGGAGAAGCTATAACGCAGAGTTGGAAGGGTGTGAAGGGTGACAGTTGTCATTGCAAGCCAGAGCGCTGACAGAGAGGCCCAAGGTCTTGAACAAGTGTGAATCATACTCTTTGATTTTTTCCTCTCATTCTGTAGTAGCCTTCCCAAGAAATGTAGAAAAGTTTACATGGTAGTCTCTGAAGCCAGAGCAACCTGTATCCATGACCCCCCCCCCCCCCAGCCCACCCCACGCTGTAGTAATAAAGTAACCAGTGACTTACTCAATGGTGTTTCCATGGACACCAGCAGCCAGAACGGAGCACCACACTTCCTCCGCTTTGTGGCTGCTGATTGGCTAGCTCCGCATTTGCATTTCTGTAGAAGACTTCCTACCCCCTGGAGTTCTGATGGGCTTTATGAGGGCAGAGTGAACTCACTTCACTCCGTGGCATTTCCTCTTAAACAGTGCCCCCTCCCCCCACCAAAAAAAAAAAAAAAAAAAAAAAAGGACTGTTCACACAGGCTGCAAAGTGCAGAGCAGCAATCTCTCCTATCTGGATCCACAGCTCCGCAGTTCAACTAAGGTTTCTGGATTGAGAAAGGACCTCAGGGATCACAGACGGCAGCCACGGGGAAGGGTAGACTCTGACCAAAGAGAAACTGGTAAATTAGGAAGTTATGTCGGGAGATTAAAAAGAACACCAACCCAAACGCCAGGAAAGTAAATGTAAGAACCACTAGAGGAAAGGTTTTATACATCAGAACGGGACTGCTATTTTTTTTTTTTTTTTTTGAGCCTAGGTTGACCTTGAATTGTAATTCAAGTGGCTTAGCCTCACTCTTAGGGCTGGCTTCAGAGACATAAACTGCCACACCCAATGGAATAGACCCGGAAACATGTTTCCCCCTTTCTCTCCCTTTTTAATAAGAATCTTTTCCTCACCATAAAATTCTACTTTATAATTTGTATTATAAAACAAAATCTTTTTGCAAACATGCTGAGGAAAAATATTTAAAACTTAAAATGCATTAAATGAGTATAAAGTATGCATAAAGTCCAACAGCGAGCTAAGTTCTGTTAACAGTTTGGAGTATGTTTCTATTCAACCTTCAGTTGCTCGCACGTGAGCACATATGTGTGCAGATTTGAAGACAAAACTGTACTGCATAACCTGTCTGCAGGCTGATTTTTGTTTCCCTCGCCATTAATTATGAACCTCTTTCCATGTCTTCTGCAGTATTATCAATACAGCTTTTCCTCCTCCAGCAAAAAAGCATTGTTTGCCAGAGGAGCCCCCCTCCCCCAGAAGTCTCTTTGCTCAATTTAAAAAAAAAAAAAAAGAAAAGAAAAAGGAACAAGGATGAGCAGTGGAAACACCCTTCGGTGTCACTTCTGTGAATCCGTCCAGCTGTGGTGTTGTCTGGGGAGGCTGTTAATGAGAGAGAGGCTTGTGATTATTCCTCATAGTTTAACCTCTAAGACAATGTCCCCTCCTCAACACTCCCTACCCACCCACTCACTTCTGTATAACAGAAATACTTAAAGATGTTTACTTTATTCTTCCATTGTATCGATTTACGAGGTTATTAACATATGTAAATGTGATAGGTCTTTTGGATTGGCCTTTACTTTGGGAGGTAGGTCATTTATTATAAAAGTAGATTGTGAAGCCAGGCCAGGTGGTGCCTACCTGTAATTCCATAAGGCAGAGACAAGGGGGTTGAATGTTCAAGACCAGCTTCAAAGTCCCTGTCTTAAAATTGGGGGAGGAAGGGGGTGTCTAAAAAGGGACTCAGGTAAAACACTGAGAGAACTTGCCAATTTTGAATGAAGAGGTTCTCTGGCTGCCTGCAACAGGAGATGACGTATCCCAAGTCATCCGGCAACAGACCACACAACTGTTAACGAGTAAACTACTCCTTTCCTTTGGCTTCAGGAACAAAAACTAGGCTCCTCTCTTATCACCAGCCTACCCCGTGACACACTCACCTCTCACCTGGA